>NC_048431.1:14476250-14565899 GCF_004353265.1 Vitis riparia
ACCTCCAATGAAGCGAACCAATGTTGTGCAGCACCACTCAATGACATAGGGAAAAGCATAACCATCTGGGCCTCATCCAGTCTATGGGCCCTCATAACTGTACTATAGAGTCTCAAATGAATGCGAGGGCATCCTATGCCTGTGTATCTCTCAATCTCAGGCATCCTGAACTTGGCCGGTAAACTGGCTACCAGTGCTCCATCAAAATCATCCCAACTGATAGCTCGCTTTAAAGTCCTCATCTGTCTCAACTTCTGCTCAAGTTTATCCATACGAGCATGTGGGTCCTCTGAAATCGGAGTAGGCACTATGGCAGGAGGTGGTGCAACCTCAGTCTGATTATGCAAAGTAAAAGGTATAGTCGGAGTAGGCACTGTGCGGAGGTGGAGGTGGTATTGTGGTATCAAACTGGATACCCTCCTGAACTGGGACCTGTTGGGCTTGCTGCCCATCTATCCTCTGGCCAAGGCTAACTATAGCCTCCTGGATCGAAGCCATGGCCGCAGCAAACTGGTCAACGGTAACTATCTGAGAATCCATATCCCTCTGATCTGATCTCTGGTCTAACTGGTATGATGCTCTGGTCAATCTGCCTCCAACTCTAATCCACGAAGGTGAACCCAGACTGGTCACGATAAACTCTCCTACAAATATGGAAATATTGGATAAGGTGCGGTACAAAAGTGACTCTGTATGAATCAAGTGCGTAGAAGCAAAGCCCAAATATACTCAATCTGATACCCTCCCCTGATTACACCAAAAGGAGACTAAGGAAAGGATAACCAAATCCAATCGTGACCAAGGCAGCTCTGAAGGTCCACAGATGCACCCACGTGTAGGAATGAAATCTTAATTGGGTCTAGGCTAACCTACAAGGTTAAGGCGGCTCTATAAGATAAAATGGGTGGGTCAAAGGATCCCTAGCAGAAGCGATCGTACCCTCCGGCGGTACGCAACCCTCTGCACGCCTCCAAGGAGACGGGGTGCTTCCATGCAAGGTGGTCATCACCTCCACACATGCACTTCCTCGCGTTCCCAGGGGGTTTCCTAACGGTGAGGGCTCTCCCATCTCTCAATGCTCAGGGATAATCTAAAGTGCATAGTGAATGATGTGGGTGCATCCGAAAAACCTAAAATCTAAAGTGAGATAGTGAACAAAGATAAGCAATCATACAAACATGCAAAAGAAATGGTTGTCATACAACAGGCAGTCATGCGAAGCAGATAAATATCAAACAATCAAAGTCCTACCTAGCATATGTGAGAGTGAATCATGCTAAAGTGAGCAAAACAATCAAGTGATCATCCAAGGCAATCAAACATGTTAGGATAGCAAACCAAACAAGCAAGCAAACCGAATCACCTTGCCTAAAAAAAAGGTACCCATTAATCGACCAATTAAATGCTACATTTTCCTCAACTAGTGTTCAAGCTTGATCCTCAACGTCCCTAGTGGAGTCGCCAATTTGTGAACCCGCATTTGTCATGTGCGTCCCCACTCGATCGGCAAGACTCGCTTTTTATTTGTGAACAAAAAAACATTTAGTTTTGGAAAAGTCGGAGTCGCCACTTATTTTATTTTTATTTTAAAGGGAAAATAAAACAAGAAAGAAAAACCCTAAAAAATGACTCCATAATTTTTGGAAAAAAGGCATCTCTTTGAAAAACTCGAGTCTAGATCCAGGGATCAGGTTACCTATTGGGAAGGTACCTTTAAAAGGTAGCACCCCTCTAAGCCCTCTAAAGGTCTCTACTAACTAAGTTAAGGAGAATGTGGCAATTAACCGGCTAATTATGGATACCTAAGTAGGCTAGGTGGTTCCAAAAAATAGCATGCCAAACAAGGTCAAATTACAATAAAGGAAGGTTAGGATACGTACCCGGACCACTTATCAAGCACTATCATAAAACATCAGAGTTAGTATAGAAGTATAGCACACAACATGTATTTAATCATAGCGAATCTAGCATACATCTAAGCACCCAAGGATTATCAAACATATGCATATTTCACAGTGACATGATTGTTTACAAAATTTGGAAAGTAGGTGACAGGGGACATACCTGGATAACATAGATGACTTACAATGCGCTTCCATAAGACATGAGGGATTAGATAATAAATAATAAAATATAGAAATCCTAGCATGCTCGTTATCTAATTAGCATAACAGAAATTATCAAAGTATATGAAAACACTAATTATCACACTCATCTTGTATACAATTCCTAAAAAAGATAGACATAATTTCAACAAGTGACAAAAGTGGCAACAAAAATAATTTTTTAAAAGATTTTCTTATGTAGGGGTTTCACCAATTCCCCAATTGATACACACGAATTTAGCTTAGAATTATCCCATTTATTTGGGACCACAAGCTTTGATTCGTGTTTTATTCAAAACTGTAATTTTATTTGAAAGATGTGAACCGATCAAAACATGGTTGCACATTATTTTAAAAAATGAGATTTTGATTCTAAGAACTCTGAATGAATTTTTGAGATGGATTTTTAAGGAAAATGAGATTTTGAGAATAGTGTTGTATTTAAAAAAAAATAATAATTTGAAAGCAATAAAGTTTATGAATCAAAATACCAAGCAAAACAAAAGAGAACAAAATCACAAAGTAGAATTTTTGACAACCAAGAAAATTGAAGGTGAGAATGGAGGCTAATCTTCATGAGTTTCCAAAAGCCTCAGAAAAAGAAATCAAATTAAATGAAGGATCACTAACAGGCAAGACATTCTAAATTAGACAAACTAAGAAAGTATGAATTCATGAACTAACCACTAGGATTTTTAAAAGCATATAAGCTAAGATAAGGATGATCAGGAACTAACATTAATGATTTTGAAATAAAAACTAAAAAAGGATCAATTCGGGTAAGGAACTAAAATTATAGAAGTATCTAAACTAATTATAACGAGTTTGACTAAATTAAACTAAAAAAACATGAACTTTCAAACATAGAATTAATTTTACTAATGAACCAAAGCAAACTAAAAATATGTACTTTCAAGCATGGAATTAATTTTATCAATGAACTAAAACTATAAAAACACATAAACTCATTCAAGCTAAACTAACAAATAAATTAATACCAAATTATATTAGGACTTAAAAAGAAATCCACTTCATCTAATAAAATTGATTAAGCTACCAAATTGGAATAAAAAAAAAAGGCATTTTTAAAATAAGACAAATTAATAATTTAGTGATTCGAAACTGAAGTAATCGAAATTAGAAACAAGATGCAATTTTTCTAAAGGTTTAATCAAACAATTGAACTAAAATTATGAATATAATAAATTAATAAACCAAATCGAAACCTCAACCCTATCTAAGAAAATTAGTTAATTGAGCTAATAGATCAAAAACAACAACGAAATTAAACTAAGGAGTAAATTAAGACAAAACCAATTAAATTAAAATCACAAACACATTTAAACTATCATATGGATTAAAACAAATTAGCATGGACTTATGAATTATGAACCCGTAAAAAAAAGACATCTAATAAAAAAATGAAAACTCTTTCAAAATAAACTAACTTGTGTTATGAAGAAAAATCCGTCTTTTATGTGTTAAAGTGGCTGCCCTATTACCATTTGAAGGCCTCTGTTGCTCTCCTTTCTCCAGAAAATTCCCTCTCCTTTAAAAAAATCTGCTTCTTCCTTCCTTGCATGTTCTCTCCAAAAATAAATAAAAAAACCCCTCTGCCCGTTGCTCTGTTCTCCTCTTCTATATGACTGTCCACTTTTCCTTTTTATGGAATATCTTGTTTCCTTTTTCTTAATGCACATGGATATAGAAAGTGTGTGCATGTGGCTCACTTTGGACTTCCCAAAGATGCAGCCTGCGTCTCATTTGGTAAGTGGACTATGCCTTTCTTTTTTTTAAAAAAAAAATTCTGGACTGTTACTCCAAAGAGATAAAAACCGGGCTGTTTCTTGATTAAAAAAAGATGTGGACTACTACTCACCCAAAGGGATAAAAATCTGGGCTGTTTCTTTGATTAAAAAAAAACGTGGACTGCTACTCCCCAAAGAGATAAAAATCCGGGCTGTTTCTTGATTAAAAAAAGATGTGGACTGCTACTCACCCAAAGGGATAAAAATCTGGGCTATTTCTTTGATTAAAAAATGTGGACTGCTACTCCCCAAAGAGATAAAAAATCCGGGCTGTTTTAACATCAGTAGCACATCTCAATCATCTTCTTGTGGAGGTCAATGGCAGAATTCACAACCTTTAAAGAATCACCCATCTTCTAGTGCAATCTATCTGTCATAAGAGGAATCAATTGTCTTGCCCACAATTCAATCAAATAATTTAGAATACGCAATTTTGGCCAGACATCTCCACTAACAGCTGCAAGTATGGGAGTACTAGAGATATGTTCATAGCTTAAATCCATAACATCTGATTCAGAAAGCCACGGAGACCCCTTAGAAATAGTATCAACCTCTGCACCCATCTATCCCCAAGCAACCCGTTTTACACAGCCTTTATCAAGTTCCCACCTTTCTCGGAATGCTCATGGTCTCCATATCCGAGAATACCAAGGTAAAGAAAGGGAAGAAACGTAGATACAGAAGCACACAGAAAGACCAAGAAAGAAAAGAAAAGAAAACAGGGGAAAAGAAGACAGTCGGTGGGTATTTTGAAGCCAGATTGGGACATAAATGGGGACAAGACCCATAGCATCAAATTCAAAGGTAAACCTATATTCAGATTGCTTTCAGATGGAACCAAAGACATTAAAAGGAATATTAAAATAGCATAAACATGCAAGCAAATCAGTCTCAACTAATCAAATTGTGGCCCTTGCGTCCACACCAAACAACAAGAATGAATCTTCCAAAATGATCAGAGAATAATGGAGGATTGAACATGGATAAGAATTCCGAGAATAACTAGGAACATACCTGGAAGAACCTTGCTTGCAATCGCCCCTCTTCTGCTCTTCTGTGCTTTTCTACCCAGCAAATCCAAGAATCTCCTCTCCTCCAGCCCAAAAAAAATCACCAGAATTGCTTTCTTTTTTCCAATGTCTTTCCTCCTCAGAACGTTGCTGATCCCCCTCCTAAAAAAACGTCCTTGATCCTCTATATGGTGTACTCGAATCCTTCCTTTTACCATCCCCCCTCATTCCTTTCCTAAAAGACGCCAACTAAAATATCCCAAAACCCTCTTGAATATCCTTCTTGAGATGTGTTGAAAAATTTTCCCATAGACCAGCGTGATTCCTCTTCCCAAAATGGTGCTGAATCTCTCCAAAAAATAGTGACTTTTCCTTTCAAGAATTCCCCCGCTGAATCCCTTCCAGAATACAGCCTGTATATCTTATATGCCACCTCAATTCTTCTCAAAATATAACATCTCTTTTCTTTTTCTATCTAAAGTATCCATTGACCCAGAACATTGCTGAAGCCTCTTTCCATCATCACGTGATTCCTTTTCCAAAAGGCGCGTTACATTCTTTCTTTTTCGCTCATCATTTCCTTTTTCATATGTAAGTCGAATCCTCCTCATAACATGGCTCCGTTCATTTCTTCCATATGTCTGCTCTTCGAATCACTATGGTAGCTAGCTACCCTCTCCGAGTTTCAAACCGTAAGCACCTTCTTATCTTTCCATTGGTGTACTTCCCTAATAATAATAATAATAATAATAATAATAATAAATAAATAAATAAAGATTTTACAAAATTCTTAGATTAAATAAAAGTGTTTTACAAAGTTATTAGATTAGATAAAACATTTTACAAAATTACTAGGTTAAATTAAATAATAAAAAATATTTAAACAAAATTATTAAATTAAAATAGATGAACAAGACAAGTATTACAAAAAAAAAAAAGACAAACCAACAAGAAAATAAAATAAATGAGGAAATAGACAAGATAATAAATAAAATAGATAAAAATATAATAATAAAAAGTCAAGTCATGCAACTATATAAAAACGAGCCATGCAAGCCATGCAGGTCATGCAAAAATGCAATCCATACCAACCATGCAAGCATGCAAAAATTCCTTAAAAGGTAACCTAAGTGGGTCTAAGATGCCTAAGTGAGCCTAAGGTGGTTAAGTGGGCCTAAGGTGGTGCCTAATGGGCTTAAGGTGGTGCCTAATGGGCCAAGTGTATCTAAAAGCTATCCTAAAAAAAAAAAAAAGCCTAAGTCTAAGTTAGGGCTGCCAAGGGTTACAATAAGGGATCAAATAATCCCTCAACCAAAGTCTCCAAGGTGACTCAGAAAAAGGTAAGTGGTGAGTAGTACTGGGCCACCAAGGAACTACTGTGGAGCACTGAAAACGAACTTAAAGACATATGTTAAAGGGACAAAATTGAGGGTCTACACTACTATTGGGAAGAACCTTTTCTTTTCAAGTATTGTGTAGATCAAATAATAAGGAAGTGTGTCCCTGAACAAGAGCAACAGGGAATCCTCAGTCATTGCCATGAAAGCGCATGTGGAGGCCACTTTGCCTCCCAGAAAACTGCCATGAAGGTGTTGCAATCAGGTTTCAATTGCCCATCACATTTCAAAGATGCTCACACCATGTGTAGGAGCTGTGATAGATGCCAAAGGCTTGGGAAGCTAACAAGTTGAAATCAAATGTCTATGAACACCATTTTAATAGTTGATCTCTTTGATGTTTGGGGCATCGACTTCATGGGACCTTTCCCAATGTCTTTTGGTAACTCTTGCATTTTAGTGGGGGTAGACTATGTTTCTAAATGGGTTAAGGCAATCCCGTGTAAACACAATGATCACAGAGTTGTTCTCAAGTTTCTCAAAGAGAACATCTTCTCAAGATTTAGGGTGCCCAAGGCTATAATAAGTGATGGGGGTACTCATTTTTGCAACAAGCCTTTTGAAATTCTTTTAGCCAAGTATGGGTGAAGCACAAGGTAGCTACACCTTACCACCCTCAAACTTCCAGACAAGTTGAGTTAGCAAACAGGGAAATCAAGAATATATTGATGAAGGTGGTGAACATGAGCAGAAGATATTGGTCTGTTAAGCTCCATGATTCACTATGGGCATATAGAACAGCTTACAAGACTATTCTTGGCATGTCTCCTTATCGCCTAGTCTATGGCAAAGCATGCTATCTCCCTGTGGAAGTTGAATACAAGGTTTGGTGGGCAATTAAGAAGGTAAACATGGACTTGAACAAAGCCAGGATGAAGAGATGCTTAGACCTTAATGAGATGGAAGAATTGAGAAATGATGCCTACATCAATTCCAAAATTGTAAAACAGAGGATGAAGAGGTGGCATGATCAGTTAATCTCCAACAAAGAATTTCGAAAGGGACAAAGAGTCTTACTCTATGACTCTAGGATCCATATCTTTCCAAGAAAGCTAAAGTCAAGGTGGATAGGCCCTTTCATTATTCACCAAGTGCATCTCAATGGAGTAGTGGAACTACTCAATTCCAACAACATGGACACTTTCAAAGTCAATGGCCACCGTCTCAAACCATTCATAGAGCCATTCAATCAAGACAAGGAGGAAGTCAGTCTTCTTGAGCCATATAAATCTTAACCAAAAAGGGGGGTAGATGGACTTAGTCTTTTTGAAGACTAATCAAAGTCCATGTTTTTGTTTTAACTTTGTTGATTTAAAAGCTTTATTAATTGTTTTAATTTTAAATTTAGCTTTGTTTTATTTTATTTTGATATAACTTAGACTTTTTGAAAGATCAAAATCAGGAGGAATTTCAAAGGAATTGAAGAAAAGGCATAAAGAACCAAAGAAGGAGGAAAACAGAGCAATTTTTTTCAACTTGCGAAACTGAGGCCAACTTGCAAAATCCTCAAAGCCAAATTTTGCAAGTTCACTATTCAAGTTACGAAAATTTTCGTAGCTGCGAAACACCTCCTAGGCACATGTGTGCCATTTCGCATCTTCAAAAGCCAATTTAGCAACTGTGAACCAACTTGCGAAATCCTCAAAGCCAAATTTCGCAAGTTCACTAACCAACTTGCGAAAATTTTCGCCGCTGTGAAACACCTCCTAGGCACACATGTGCCATTTCGCAACTTCAAAATCCAATTTCGCAGTTGTGAATCAAGTTGCGAAATCACCTCCAAGTTGTGAAATCACCTCCAACTTGCGAAAATACCAACCGTCGTTTAAATGTCTATTTAAACCTCTGATTTTCTCATTTTTCATTTGGCACAGCCATTTCAACTTGCGAAAAAGCCCTCTAAGTTGCGAAGCCCAAAAATTTTAGAGGATCCCCTCCAAAGGAAGCCTAGAAGTCGTGCGTCTGAAGAGGACCATTTCGCGCACCTCTACGTACCCTCTAAAACACGAGCCTCTCCATTTCAGCCATGGCCAGGACGAGAGGAGCCCAAACCCCATCTCCATTAGCTCGCAACACCAGGCCGAGAACTTCAACTACGTGAGATTCCATGTCTGAGGCTCCACAGGCTTCTGCCATTCCACCTTCTGAGGGTGGAGTGCCACCTAGTCCTTCTTAGCGCAGGTACGAGACTAAGAGACCACGCACTACACCTGGGACAAGCAATTCGTGCCCCAAGAAATCAATTTATCATCCTCCTGCAAAGAAAGCCAGAGTTTCAGGCCTAAGAGAGTCATCAACGCCTCCACAGCCTCAGTTGCCTACTACAGAGTCTCAAATTCCTATTGGGATGACTTTAGAAGGGACTATTAGGTGACCTATGGTTACACAACCACCTATAGAGGGAAATTTGGATTACCGAGTTAGGCCATTCCACTCCGAGCTATGCTTTGATAGAGAAACTTTCAAACACCAGCCGGAGCTCAGAGATTCATTCCACCTACTGCAGAGATACCATTTAGAGCACCTAATGACTCCAAGGGATTTCTTCTAGCCTGAGTAGCATTAGACTTTTATCAGTCTATGACTATACATTGCGTCCGGGATCCTACTATCATCCACTTCACTATTGATGGATGCCATGGTATCTTATGAGCCAGACACACTATAGAGGCCTTACACATTCCATATGAGTTTGTGAGTCCAATAGATTACAAAGAGTGGGCTCATTTTTCTTAGAGCAACATGGTCCGTATATTGTCCAGAGGGACATCGATACGCTCATTTGTTTTTAGGAAAGAGTTTCCACCTGGGATCTTTTTTCTGGATGTGGTGTTGCATTCCAACATATTTTCACTTCAGCATATGGTGCAGAGGAAATGAGCTACACTAGAGGCCTTATTCAGGATATCAGAGGGTTTTTACTTTGGCCCTCATCATTTGATTATGACCTCTCTTCTTTACTTTGAAGAGAAGGTCCACAGGAAAAAGCTACAGAAAGCAGATGCCATTCCACTACTTTTTCCCAGGCTGCTCTGTCAGATATTAGAGCATTTGGTCTATCCTTCTGAGCCTCAGCTTGAGCATTGACGCATTTGCTGAGAGATATTCACTCTCGACAAATGGAATTGATTCATTCCGAATTGGTGTCTCAGCTGATTCATGTCCAACTGGTGCTCTTTGATTGAGAGAGTAATCAACAAAATTTATAACCTATGTCACCATGCATTAGGATAGTGTGGACCCTACATTTCGGCTCAATGCGTTTCCCACTCGATGGCGAGCTTGATTTTTATTTGAAAAATTGATTTTTATTGATTATTTGAAAATGACTTGGAGTCGCCACTTATTTTTGTTTTATTTTTAAAGGGTAAACAAAATAAGAAAAAAAAACCCTAAGTGTGACTCCTTATTTTGGAAAAGGCGGTCTGTGAAAAACCGGATCGGGTTCGGGGGTCAGGTTACTTATTAGGAAGGTACGGTAAAGACCGTAGCACCCCTCTAAGTCCCTAAATACGGGTGGGTCTCTACTAATAAAATGAAGCTAACGTGGCAATCAATGTGAAAATCAATGAATACTCGAATCAATCATGCACGTATGAGAGTTGGAAAATGCATATGAATTAACCAGAGTGAGAGTGAGCGCGTACCTGGGCAACGAATCATCATGCGCTATCAAGAAAAAGGGTTAGTGCACAATAAATAGCATAAACATAGCTCACATGTCACTAAATTGAGTGCAAAATCATCAAAGGCACGCATGACACTTCACTCAAAATTCACTTTTATTTTAAAGAAAATTCATTTGATGTTGGGCCCCCACCAAAGCCCGATTTAATTTTGCATGAATTAATTCCAATAAAACCATTATTCGGAATTACGGAATTTGATTCTTTGCTTATTTTAAAACATTTTGAGAACCAAAGAAAATATGAAAATTGCATGCCAGAGAGAAAAATGGCAGCAAGATTTTATCAAAAATGAGATTTCCCTATCTAAAGATTCTAAAGTTGAAAATTTTGGAGGATGAAAATTATTTGAAAAGCTAAGATTTGAAAACTGGGTTAGAGAAATTATTTCTGGAATTGAAATGAATGAGCTTAGAGGGTGACGCGTGGCTCAAAGGATGTACATCAAAGATGGCCATGCAAAAGGTGTTAAAAGAAAAGAAATGAAAAGAAAAGAAATGGGAGATGGCCATGATTCAAAGTAAAAAATGGCAGCTGGGAGTGGCCAGAGTTGCATGCACATAGGACAACGAGGAAAACTAGGGTATAGCTCATTTTCTCTATGGTTGTCCTAGAAACTGACAGATTCTCAAGGTGACATACAGTCCAGCCTTGTGGGTAGATAATGGATCTTTTGCACCATTGACCGAGGAACTAAAAAGATTGGAAACCCTCTTGGCTAAAGCTGAAGCTGAACAGATATTCAGACGAGCATCCACGCGGGTAAGGTCACCATATCGCTTCCTGAATTGTCCATGTTGGAAAGTACAGCAACCTGAAGCAAATAGATCAGCACCAAAAGGACTTCTCTTCTTAGCATCTGCAGAACTTCCATCACCATGCTCCTTCGAACCCCCAAACCAGGCTTCACAAGTACCACCAATAATTCCAGATATTGCTGCATGAGGCTCTCCAAGACGTATATCATATGAAGGCCGCCACACCAGACCCCGTTCTGTCTTTACAATATCATCCTCCTGCTTCTCTCTTTGCCTCCACAAGTCTCTGCTCTTCTCATAAGAAAAGACAGCTTTTGCGCATAATCCAGGCATTAGAGAAGAAGGTGCCCCATGACCACGAATCACATTCTATGCCATATCATTTCTTCAGTAATAATTCCGGAGCAATAGAAACCCAACGTGCCCTTCATGTAGAATGCCAACGTCATGTTTTCTTGCCAATGTCGACATTATTCATGGGAATTTTCCAATGTTTCACAAGCTCATAATGACGACAACTGGTCTAAGCTCCATAACCTCCAAAAACCTATGACGAATCAGATTTCCATGTTGCATTCTGAAATGTGCCAAACCCATGCTGCTGCTTTCTTTGGCACCAAATTGATTAACCTCACCATTAGCAAAGTTACTTCCTCCATCAGCACTGACAGTAGAGTTTTTCAAACTGCAGAGATGTCGGGACTATTAGGCCTCCAAGGAAATACATCAATATAAAAGAACACCCAGTTTTTCTGCCTTGACAATAGGGTTGGCTTTAGCTATGGCATCACGTGCAGTAGTGCATTAATCAAAACAGCAGTCATGTTTGTGTGAGTAGCAGTGTGTCGCACAGAAAAGGTGACCGCATCGATATTTGAATCCTGTCAAACCAACTCATTTCTTGTAGGTGTTGCACCGGTTTGGACCCTCATTCGGCTTGGCCTCGCCACTCCCCTCAGAGCCAAAAGGAAATGATGACTGCATAGAAATGGTCTTTGGCTCCTTTGAATTAACGGGCACATCCACAGTGGAAGAAATCTGAACACTTGTAGGTTTGCGGGGGGTGATGAGTTTGATGGGTATGAAGGTTGAGGAGGCGGATTGGGTAAGTGTGAAGGATGGGGACTGGTAGATGGTGACAGGCGTAGTGGGGAGCTTGAGATGGGTTTGATGTGGGTATGAAGCAATGGTTTGGCAGCCATGGATGCATATGGCACGGATTGGTGATATGGGGAGACCATGCATACACGGGATTAGAGATGGAAGAGGATGAACATGGTGATATAATGAAGGGAAGGAAATGGGTTTGTATGAGGGAAAGGGATGCAGATGATGGATTAGTGACATGAGGAGAGAGAAAAGGTGGTGGGATAATGAGCATGGTGGTGAAGAGAGAGAAAGATATGGACGGGTATGTGTGGTTTGTGATTTGCATGGAGTTAGTGGCATGGTGGAGAGAGGAAATGGTATTTACATGGGCATGATAGCAATGGGTGGGGGAGTGTTGATGAACAACAAAGGTGTTGTGATGAAGGTGCCATGATGACCAGGTTCAGTGTGTAGATCCGAGAAGGTGATGGCCATTGAGTTCAGTGAAGATGTGAGAGAGGAAAAGGGGGTGGACCACAAGAGCTTTACCACCAGAAAGGAAGAGAGGTGCTTGTGAACTGTCGGGTCTTCCTCAAACTGTGCCTTGTAATCCCGCAAAGCTGTCTCAAGAAGCTTCAGAGAGCGTTTTGCATGGGCATCAGCGACAGCTTTCATGGCATCTAACTCTGACTCAACATATTGCAAGCCTGCTTTGGGTGATATTATTCCGGCCATGATCTATGGACACGCCGGAGGGAAAATAGCACAGGGCAGTAAAATACATCCCTCATGGAGTCAATCGCAGCTGCAGCAATTGGAGAACAATCTAATATAGCATTACCCTGCTGCATGAGCCTAAATGCCAGTGATGTCCTTCCACTAGCAGTGCCTGAAGTGTAATCAGAAACAGCTCTATAGGCGGCAGGAGGATGAAGGCCAGTAGTAGCATGGATAAACGCCTTCCTAGTAAGCAGGAAAAATAAATCCCCAGGAGCTGACCCACCATCTGCCAGGTACCAACGACCATTTGGGGTCACAAACCTGAAGACCAGGATTATCCGAAGAAATGAACGTCAGCAAACCCTCCTCAACTTCACCATTCATAGCTAGCTTTCCTCCCCCAGTAAGCTCAGATGACAACAAATCGAGGCATGTCTTCATGTAAATGACGTATTGTTTCTCAAATGATGATTGCTCCTGAAGCTTAAATGTGTCAACAATGTCAACCACTTTGACAGCTTGATACGACTAAGGAGTCCTTCAAGTCACAATGTTTATTCAAACAATCACATCTAGGCACCAACAATTAAAAGAATTCACCCATCTATGAAGATTCTAAAACCCGCTTTTTCGATCAGTAGTGAAAAATAGTTCCCCTCTAGAAGCCATTCTCTATGACCTTGAAATCCCTCCTTGTTCCAAACCTCGACATTGACGGAGAGGGAGCCCAACCCTAACATTCTCATCAATAAGCTCTGATTCACGGTAAAGAAGATGGCTGCAGCAGGTGTTTGTTCACACGAAAAGGAGTGTCACCTTCTTCACCCTTACACCCACATGGCGTACACGTGAAAGTTTCTTCTTCAAACTTTCAGAGTCTTCTCAAAAACACCCAGTCCGGACAGTCAAACTCAAACAAAATACCAACACTAAAAGAAATAGAAAACAGAGGATAGAGAATGAAGAAGGAAAACAGAGTAAGGATGAATGGATTAAGGAATTACTAAGCAACATCTCGTTTCATGAATGATGAACGAGTGGCTAGCTGGTGGGATGAGTTAAAAATCCACAATATAATCATCAGAACATCCAAACCAAAACTCAATGAGGATCCAATCATTTTCAGAAGAAAATAAAATCAAGCACAAGAGAGAGATGAAGCAGAACATCATACATGAATAAACATATTCAATCGAAACAAACCCCGTGGCCCTCGACGTCCACGGCAAACAATCAAAGCTATGCTCATAAATCAGTAAAGAATGAGACAGTATATTGAGAAACAAGAACGTACCTAGCTTGAGGGCTGTTTGGGAGTTCCACAAGCAACCTTCTTCAACCTCTCCTTCTAGAAATCGAATACCACCCTAACTCTTAGAAAGAAAACTCTCTCACCTGAAAGAAAACCTCCACCCAGACCTCTCCTCTCACTCCCCCGAATATTCTCTCTGAAGCTCCTTCCTAATATCCCCTTTCTTCAGAAAAATCCCCCTCGATTCGCATCCACTATGAGCCTCCATTCCCGTTACTCTTTCTCACCAAAAAAAACCAAACAAAAGCTCTCCCCCCTCCTAGCTCTCTCTGCAGCCTCCCTCAAAAGCCTCCCAAAAAAAATCTTTTCTTCTTCTCCTGGATTTGCCCCCCTAACCATCTCTGCAGAAAACCACCCCAAAAAGCCCCCACTACTTTGCAGCTGGAAGCAAAAGAAAAGGTGTCCCCCAACGGCCTGCAGCTTTCCCCACATTCCTTGGACAGGTGTCGAATTCTGATGGCTTCAACCAGCTCTCTCCCAACGGCAAAATGCACTACCTGATGGCCAATCTTCAAACTCCACGTGGCTCCTCGAAATCCGGACACCTGGCAAAACAAAAATGCATAAAATGCACCCCAATATGGGGGTCTACATATAGCTTTAGCTAATATAGCATAGTGGCTTTAGGATCGTTCTTTGGGAAGGGTTTTCAACTCACAATTGATACCAATTCAAAGTTAAATTGGTGTTTTTTCATTTCAAGGTTAGCTTAAGAAATAAAACACAAACTTTGTATAAACGAGGTTTTGTTTCAAACTAACTAAAAAGAAAGTAATGGAAATTACTTATGAAGAAAAACATTCCTTGGAGGTTTGGGTTCACAAGGGAGGTTCCTTATGCAAAAACAGAGCTCCGATCATTTGGTTCATTTCCTCGCATTAGAGAATTAACATATAGTCAATTCTCTAACCGGTGTTATACAGATGTATCCTTTAAATGGATTTCAGCTCTAATTTCCTCTCACTGATGCAACTTGCAATGGCTCGTGCCTCTCACCTAGCATTTGCCATTCAAGGTGATCTTTAACTTTGGACTTCCCTTCTCAAGCTCGCAAGAGATACTAATGGATGTCTCCATGGAGTCCAAAAGCTTACCAAGTGTTGGCAATTCTAGAAAATCCTACCTTCAAGTCACTTCCCAAAAGCTCGTAAGAGGTAAACTAGTGAATCTCCATGGACGGGGGTCACTTGCCTTACCAAGTGTTGGCTCAAATGAATTGAAGGTGTTTTAAGTTAACTAAAAACATAGAAATCATTAAAGGATCACACTTTCTCTTCTTTAATGGCCGAAACCACAAAGCTATAATTTCTTGCACTTGGAACCTTTCCCGGCAACCTTAGCACCAAGGAACTAAAAGTCTAGCCACTCATTCTCTAAGGAAACTTCCTCAGAGCTTGCTTGGCTAGTAAGAAAAAGAATGAGAAAACAAAAATATATATAAAAAACAGAGCAAGTACTCTGTAAAATATATTTCTTGCAAAATTGTACAAAGGATGCCTCTGAAAACAAGCTCCCCACTCTTCTTACATGATATATCGTGTAAAGGAAATTACAAACTATATATAAGAGGTTATTCACCCTTTGTTCTTACTTAAAGACTAAGGAATCTTATGATAGGTGGATTACAAGAAGAGTTTGGGGATTTAGACATCAAATATCTAAAGCAAAATATCTCAAAATGTTGATCGCACATATCGGGAAGCTTCAGGAGAACACCGTGGCACTGTGCAAAAATGGCTGCGAAACTCTCCGGGTGAGCGCTATCAGAGGATCCGGACATGTCTGACCGGGGAAGTTGAAATGCCCTCCTCTCCCATCTGGCGTCAGGCGCCGGATGTGAAATATCTGATTAGAGGATCCGGACATGTTTGACTAGACAGAATTCAGGACGCGAGATATCCGGAGAAGGTGGAATGTCGGCTGGACAGAATTCTTCCCCGGGTGGAATGAGCTATGTCGCGTGTCGCAAGGGGGACCGTCTGTGTGTGCAAGGTGTAGGGACCCCTCTCCCTGATGACACAGAGCGTGCATCGCTATCCGGAGCAACTCCATCTGGATTCCCTAAGAGGACGCGTGGCGCGCTCCCCTATCCGGATTCCCTCAGGGAGAAGCACACGGCACTCGTGAACATCACACCCCGAACGATAGCATATCCTATCCGGATATGTTGTCCGGATCATTAACTAAAGTGAGCAAGCCTTGCTACGTCATTCCGACAGCTTGCCACAGCCCATGTTCCGCCGCTCTCCGATGGTGTGTCCGGACGCCCTATCCAGACATCTTTGCCATGGATTCCAAAGAACTCTCCTCAATCTCAGATTGCTTTGGTGATCAAAAAGCTATCAAAACACCAAAACTTAATACAATTTGATTAGAATTGATTGCAAGGGTCCTTAATATGTTAATTGGGTTAAAAGGTGATAACTACTACTCAAAAGTGTTTAAAAGAGTTAATTACAAGCTATCAAATAGCACTTTTTGAGTAGAAATTAGGAATCATATGTCGGCTTATGTTGCACCTCCAGGAGCCCCAGCTAGGCCAGCACATCCGGAGATACCATAGCAGGCACAATAGGTTGAGATACCTGCAGAGATCATATCACCTGCCCCTGCAGCACCTTCTATAGTGACCATGCTTGAGGCTACATCTTCTACTTCTCCTACCACTCCTGAGACTCCACCAGTCGTACCAACTATATCAGCACCTCCTCCATCTGAGTCTACTATCACTATAGCCGCTTCAGAGTTCAGAGGCCTATGACATACATTGCAGACATTGACTACTACTCAAAGCGTTCTTGCCCAGCAAATAGTAGTCATATGTGCACATCAGGATCAGCTTATTGCCACGCAGACCCAGCATACCGCCATTCTTAGGCAGATACACCAGCATTTGGGTATTTTGTCCCCACCTGAGCATGATATGCCTGCTCCATCAGAGCCTACAGATCCATCTCAGAAGGCTCCTCCAGCATTCAAACTATGCCCTATGAGGAGACTACTATAGTAGAGATCGAGTGATTCGACTCATGGTAGCTTAGCTTTAAAGGCGTATCAACAAAATTTATACCTTAGATACTATTACTAAAGTAGCCAAGCTACTATAGCATAGTGGTTCTAGGATCGTTCACTGGGAAGGGTTTTCGCAAACACAAGTGATATTCAAATTAGGAAAATAGTTGATTTTCTTATGGATGTTAGCTTTAAAAGAAGATGTAAATGGTTTAGAGAGATTTAAACTAATTTAAACTAACATTAAAGACTAAAATGAAAGGGTGTAAAAACAAGTTTCTCAAAGATAGGATAGCTATGCTCTGGCTCTTATGCAAATTGGAAATCTCAGGATAGGCTCCTCGCGTTGGGGTTGCAACAATGGTGATGCTTGCTTCCCGAACCGGTATGGATTTAGCAAATCAAGTTTTAATCCTTTAAAATGGCAAAACAGATGGTAGTGAATTTCGTCAATGGTTATTCACCTTAGACTTCCTTTGAATGGCTCGTAAGAGATAACTAATGGTCTAAAGCCAAAAGCTTACCAGATATGGCAACTCAAAGTCATTCCAAGTGATAAACTCACCTTTCAATGGCCATTGAAATTGGTTCTAATGGATTAATGCAAAACTTGGAATTGAAAACCTCACCTTCCAATAGCTCGTAGGAGATAACAAATGGATAGAAATCCAAAAGCTTATCAAGTATTGGCCGTTGGAAGTTGTCCAAAGGAAATAAAAATCAAACTTTGCATTAATGAACCATTAATGAAAAAGGACTACCTTACCTTCCGGGTGCGAGAAATTTCCATGGGAATGTATCCAAGCCATCACATAACATCCATACTTTGAGAAACTTAAAAGGTTAGCCTCTCATCCTTGGGGATTTCATCCACCAAGGATGTTTGGCTACTAAGAAAATAGAAATGAGGAAGAACCGGAGAAGAGAGAAAAACTAAGCTTTATATATTTCTATATATATCTTACATATATTCCATATATTCCCCCATTTGTTTCAACGGATGCAAAGGAGTATAAATAGAGAAGTTTTTCCAACCTTCCTAGCTAAGAAATCTTATGATTGGTGGATTACAAGGAGAAGAATGGAAATTTATACAAAAATATCTAAAAGAAAAGATCTCGTGTGGAGTCGGCAAAACAGGGGAGGGGTGTGCGAATTTCGCACACCTGAAGGGGGTGTGTGAAATTTTCGCACACCTGAAGGGGGTGTGCGAAATTTTCGCACACCTGGAGCAGTTGTCTTCCGAAGGCCATAACTTCCTCGTTTCAGCTCCAAATCGTACACGGTTTGAAGCGTTGGATTCTTGACTTCTTGAGCTTTGAAATGATATATAGCATGTAAAAAATGGACTTCGGGAAGTGCTCCAAAAGTGCCAAAGAAGACTGCAGCTGCTGTCCTCTATTTTCCTCCTTGCTTCTCTTTGCTTCTCTTTTGCTTTTCTTTGCTTCTCTTTGCTTTTCTTTGCTTTTCTTCTTTGGTTGGCTTGTCTAAGTAGCTCCTCCATCATTTGGCATGCTTGAATTGATTCATAAGCTGATATAAACATGTAAACTTGCCACAAAATGGTTAAAACCAATTACTAAGGACCTTAATGAATTAATTGGGTTAAATGAATATGATTACTACTCAAAGGTGCTTAAAACCATTATAATTAGGTCTACAAAATAGCACTTTTTGGTAGTAATCATCGAGTCTTCGATCCAAAGTACTCAAACTACCATAGTCGAGCCATCGTCTTCACACGATCCTCACACCACTACCTGATCATCTATCTACTTTTTTGTATTTACTTATTATAATAGAACTCTTAATCCCATGTTTTTGATGTTTTATATACTAGGATTGGATGTATTACTTATTCATAGTTCATATTGTACTTTCTTAAAGTAATACATATTTATCATTTTTTAGTGTACTTGGCATCCTATTATTTTATTTCCTCTACTCATATATATATATAAATCATGTTGTTTCTCCTAGACGACTCAGACTCCATGTCACTCAGGAGGCACCACTTCCTTCCTGTATTTTCAATCACTCTTGCCACATTGAGGATAATGTTCAACTTGGTTGGGAGGGAAGAGAGTTAAGGAAAGAAGTTTTGCTATTAATGCTAAGTTATTTTGGTAATTTAGTTGCTTTTTGCTTAATTTTTAAAAAATTTTAAGTTTTTATTCTACTCTTCATGGTTATTAAGGAAAACTTCTCAAAATGAAATGGGAGAAATTGAATTTTTGTCTTTTTACTTGGTAATTTAGAATTTGTATTATTCTTATTAAAGTTGATGAATTGTTGAAACTTCTATTGAATTTAACCTTATTTCTTCCACTTTAAGCTTACCACACATTGTGCACACTAGGTTCCGATTATAAGATGAAAAACTATTTCACCTCCTTGACTTAGGAAAATTTAGACTTGGTACTTTTGACCTCATTTTAATAATGTTAGGACACCTTATAAAAAAGGCCAACGAGCCTTTGAAAAAAGAAAGAAAGAAAGAAAGAAATGTTTTACTTGCCTTGAAACCTAAGCAAGGTCTGAGGGGTATATGGTGAAAATCTTTAAAACCTGGTGCCCTAAGCCTTCATTGGTTGGGAGTCACCGACCTCAATGCTCGTTACAAGGGTGAATAGGTGGAGTTTAACATACTATAGGTGCTTGGGTATTAAAATTCATTCTCAAAAGTCCGAGGTAAAATCCGAGGAGTTAGTGGTTGAAAGATCCTTAAAGCTTGATGCCTTAAACCTTAATTGGTTGGGAGTCATCGATAGACCCTCATTACATGGACAATTTAGAAAACAATACCTTTAGCTTTGTACCCCTACAATGAAAAAACAATTGTGAACCAAGAGGTATGTTCTTAGCCTATTAAAGGTTGTCGGTTTACTAAGATTTGAAAAAGAACTAGGTTGGGGGGAGAGATTAGTTCAGCATACTATATTTGGAAACTAATAAGTAACACATAGATTTTTGTGGAAGAGTTAGGATTGACCCTTTGGGAGTGGAAATTATTTTGAAGCTTAAATTTGCATAATGCCTTTTCTTCATGAATTGTGATTAGACAAGTTATTTGATAACTCTTTTTGAAGTTTGAGTTTTATATCTTTAATGTTCCATGAGAGAGTTTGATCATCATGCCACTTGACTTTTTTTTTTTTTGAAGTGATCAGCATGATGTTGTAAATAATAGTACTGTTTATTTTTCTTTTTCTCTCATTCATTGCTAAGGGACTAGTAATATGTCGGTTGGGGGGAGTGATTACTACTTAAAAAGTGCTATTTTATAGTTTGTAATTAACTCTTTTAAACACTTTTGAGTAGTAGTTATTACCTTTTAACTCAATTGACATGTTAAGGACCCTTGCAAGTGTTTCTAATCAAATTGTGGCAAGTTTTGGTATTTTTGGTCACCAAATCAATCCAAGAATGAGGGAGAGCTCTGTATAGTCCATGGCACAGCAAATGGAAGCTCATTTACATGAATAATCCAAGATTTGGAGCTTTGTAGTCCTTTGCCAAAGCCAATCAAGAATGCAAAAAGGAAAAATAGAGAGAGGAGTCTAACATGAAGAAATTCAAGAGGAGAGCAGCTGCAGGACACATTTCGAGCACTTTATGGAGTCTATTTTATACATACTATATATCGTTTCGAAGCTTGGGAAGTTAGTAGTCCAACGCTTTAAACAGTGTGCAAATCGGAGCTGAAATGAAGATGTTATGGCCATTGGAAGACAACCACACCAAGTTGAAAGACAATTTCGCAAGTTGCGAAATCACAAATTCAACTTGCGAAATCAAAGTTCAACTTGCGAAATCCACCTGTGTAATCCTAGATATTTGCGACCAACTCTATTAGATTTTTTCTTTAGATATTTTTTTGTTTAATTCCTATTTTCTCCTTGTAATCCAGAATCATAGGATTCCTTAGTTAGGAAGTAAGAAGGAAGGGTGAATAACCTTTCTATATAATCTATTGTAATTTTCTTTTAAATATCTCTCAGGAGTTTTTCTCAGAGACCAACTTTTGTATAGTTTTCAAGAAAGTAATACACAGAGCTTTACTCTGCCTTACCTACTCATTTTGATTGTATTTTTCTCACTAGCCAAACAAACTCTGAGGATGTTTTCCCAAAGGATGAGTGGTTAGGCTTTTTGTTTCTTGGAGTGAAGGAAGTTAGGTAAGGTTCCGAATGCAAAAATTGGAAGTTTTGTTGTTTCATTTTTTAATGAAGAGAAAGTGTGAACCGTTAATGGTTTTTTATCTTTTTAGTTAACTTAAAATGCCTTAAAATCACTTGGGCCAACACTTGGTTAGGCACGTGGACTCCGTCCATTGAGTTACACTAGTTTATCTCTTGCTAGCCTTTGGGAGGTGGTTTAAAGGTAGGATTTTCTAGAATAGCCAACACTTGGTAAGCTTTTAGACTCCAAGGAGACATCCATTAGTTATCTCTTACGAGCTTTTGATGGGTAATCTAGGGTTAAGGATCACCTTGAATGGCTAATACTAGGTGAGAGGTATGAACCATTGCAAGATGATTTAGTGACAGGGAATTAGTGTTTGAATCCATTAAGGGGAAACATCTGTACCACATCGGTTCGGGAAATAACTATATGTTAAATCCCCAATGCGAGAAAAAGATTCAAGTGATCGAAACTCTCTTTTTGTATAAGGAACCTGAGCCTAGTGATCTAAAAACTCCAAGAAGCATTTTTCTTTGTAAGTAATTTCCGTTACTTTATTATTGGTTTCACTTAAAAACCAACCTTTTCAAACATCTTTGTGTTTTCTTTTAAAGCTAACCTTGAAAAGAAAAAACACCAATTCAGCTTTGAACTAATATCAGTTGTAATTTGAAAACCTATCCTAGTGAACGATCCTAGAGCCACTATGCTATGCTAGCTAATGCTACCCTAGTACATGGTGAAATAGGCTTATAAATTTTGTTGATTACTCCCATTTGAGGACCAAAATCAAGGCACACCAGTTGATTGAACACTAATCAACAGGACATACACCAGGTGGGCATGAATCATTCACCATAACCTAGGGTTATTCATTGCATCTAAAGCCCTGAGCTCATGACCTAGAATAGCTCATGTCATCTACAACCTTGAGCTATTCATAGCATCTAGAGCCTTGTCATCATGACCCTGAGTCATTCATGTCAACCACAACAGAGATTTATTCATAGCATCTAGAGCCTAAGCTCACAACCCAGAATAGCTCAAGTCATCCACAGCCTTGAGCTGCTCATAGCATCTAGAACCCTAAGCTCTTGACCTAGAGTCATTCATGTCAACCATAGCTCTACGTTGTTCATAGTATCATGAGCCCTGAGCTCATGACACAAAGCCATTTATGTTAACCCTAACCCATAGTTGTTCATAGGATTTAGAGCCCTGAGTTGACGACCCATAGTTGCTCATGTTATCCACAGCCTTGAGCTTTTCATAGTATCTTGAACATTGAGCTCATGGGATCCTGAGTAGTTCATATCATCCATAACTTAGACCTACTTATAGCATTTAGAGCCCTAAGCTCATGACCCAAAGTCATTCATGTCAACCACAACCTTGAGGTGTTCATAGTATCTTGAGCTATGAGCTCATGACCTAGAGTTGTTCATGTTATCCATAGCTCTGAGCTCATGACACAAAGTCATTCATATCATCCATAGCCTTATGTTGCTCATAGCATCTAGAGGCTTGAGCTCACAGGAGCCCTAGTCTTTAATATCATCCACAATGTTGAGTTGTTCAAAGCATCCATACCCTTGAGCTCATGACTTGGAGTGGCACATATCATCCACAGGCTTGAGCTATTCATAGCATTTGGAGCCCTGAGCACACGACTCGGAGTTGTTCATGTCATCAACAACCCCTAAGCTATTCATAGCCTTTTGACTCCTAAGCCCATGGCCTGAAGTTGTTTATGTCATCATAAGCCTTGGGCTATTCATAGCATCTAGAGTTATAAGCTCATGACCCAGAATCATTATGTTATCCATAGACTTGAGCTATTCATAGAAATTAAAGCCATAAGCTCATGACCAAGAATCGTTCATATTATCCATAGCTCTAAGTTGTTCATAGTATATTGTGGCATGAGCTCACGGGATCTTGAGTCGTTCATATCATCTACAACTTTGAGTTGCTCATAGGATTCAAAGCCTTGAGCTCACAACCCGGAGTCACTCATGTCAATTACAATCTTGAGTTGTTTAAAGTATCTTGAGTCGTGAGCTGAAAACTCAGAGTCATTCACGTCATCCACCACCCTTAGCTCATGATGTAGAATCATTCATATCATCCACAACCCTAAGCTACTCATAGCATCTAGAGGCCTTAGCTCACGAGATATCAAGTCATTCATATAATTCACAATGCTTAGTTGTTCAAAGCATCCATAGCCTTAAGCTCATGACCCGAAGTGCCACATATCATCCATAGCCTTGAGCTATTCATAGCATCTAGAGCCCTAAGCTCATGACCCAAAGTCATTCATGTCATCAATAGCCCTAAGTTGTTCATAGCATTTAAACCCCTAAGCCCACGACCCGAAATCTTTCATGTCATATATAGCCCTAAGCTTTTCATAACATTCGCAGCCTTGAGCTCATAACCTAGAGTCATTCATGTCCACCATAACCCTGAGCTGTTATAGCATCTAGAGCCTAAAGCACACCACTCAGATTTGTTCATATCATCCATAGCCCTGAGCTATTCATAACATCTAGAGCCCTAAACTCCAAACCTGTAGTAGTTCATGTCATCCATAACCCTAAGTTGTTCATAGCATCTAGTGCCTGAAGCTCATAACTTGATGTCATTCATGTAATCCACAACCTTGAGTTATTCATAACATCTAGAGCCCTGAGCTCATGACCCAAAGTCATTGATGTCCACCATAGCCTTGATCTGTTCCTAGCATTTAGAGCCCTAAGCAGACAACCTTGAGTCATTCATGTCATCCACAACCCTGAGCTGTTCATAACATTTAGAGCCCTAAGCTCACGACCCAAAGTTGTTCATGTCATACATAGCCTTGAGTTGTTCATAGCATCTTGAGCTTTAAGCTCATGACCTGGAATCGTTCATGTCATCCATAGCTCTAAGCTATTTATAACAATTAGAAACATAGTGTGGACCCCGCATTTTCTCGATGCGTTCCCACTTGATGGTGAAACTCGCTTTTTATTTTGTTTGGTGAAAATTCAATTTTTAGAAAAAGACTTGGAGTCGCCACTTATTTTTGTTTTATTTTTAAAGGGAAAAACAAAATAAGAAAGAAAAACCCTAAATGTGACTCCTGAAGGAAAAAACGGGTCTGTGAAAAGTCGAGTCTAGGTCCGGGGGTTAGGTTACTCATTGGGAAGGTACGGTGGTGAGCCGTAGCACTCCTCTAAGCCCGTATATGTACGACCTCTACTAAACGAATTGAGGAAATTATGGCAATTAATTAATTAATTATGGATACCAAGAAAAATAATCAATATACAAGTCATGGTGAAAATTAATATGCACAAAAACGATGATGAAATCTAATTACAAGAATACACAAAATAAATAATAAGAGGATTATACAAAATTATTTATTGAATTAAATAAATAAAAGATATTAAAAAAAAAAGTTTTAAAGAAATTTCAAAGGATTCTATTAAAAATGATTTTGAATTAGTGATTTCCATTTATTTACTTATAAAAAAAGAATCAATTTATTTTCTCAATTTCAGTTGTGTTCAATTTTCAAAAAAGCTATTTACACTGATTGTATCAAAAGAATTTATTACAAAATTTCAATTTGGGCACAAAAATTATTTTTACTTGCTTTTACTAGAAAATAATGAATGTTTACAATTTTATTTACAAAAGTATTTAGATTCATTTTCATTTAAAAGAGTGATTTTTATAAATTATTTAAAATGACATAACTTTATTTACAAAAGAATTTTTAATTAAAAGGAAAAAATAAAATAAATAAATAAATCATCTATTTCTAAAAATGACTTTTAATCCAATTTTAATTAAGTAAAAAGAATTTATTTAAAAAAAACATTTTTTTGGACGATTTTATTAAAAATTAATTTTTGGGACAACTTTATTTACAAAACAATATTTGGAAAATTTTTGTTAAACAAAGAAAATTTTGGACAAATATTATTTAAAAACAAATTTTCAAATTCCATTTAAAACATTTCTTTTGGGATTTTTCTAAATGCATTTTTTTTGAATTTTTAGAAATAAAAAATAAAATAAATAAAATAAAAACTTTCTTTTATTAAAAATAATATTTTAAAATTGTTGTTTTATTAAAACACATTTGCTGACTTCCTCTTCTCATTTAAACAAAATTTCTAGTTTGTTTGATGTTCAATTCTGTACACACTCAATAAATACATGCGAACAAATATTTATACAAACTAATAAAAATAAAACCAAATAAAAAGTGAGAAATAAAATATGTACCCAAATAAACTTACAATAAGTTCCACGTGTCATCAATTCGTACTCAGCCAACAAGATTGCAGAGTAGGTTCATGCAAAAAACAAGAATAGTATAGATGTAAATATCCAGAGATGTATAAAATCCCAAACAAATATTCAAACCCAAATTCCAATTTCAAATTAGTCCCATAAATTTCATCAATTAAAATGAGCCCAAATTACTATAGGTCTTAACCCAGAACATCCAAATTAATAACAAAAAAATACAAACACAATCAACCAAACCTAAAATTGGATAAATTAAAATAAATTCTACTAGACCTAAATTTAATACTCCATAATTTAAGTCTAGTTCAATATACACCACAATTGTCCCATGCCCAAATTAAACAATTCAAATTGGCTAAGCCCATATCAAATATTCAAATAATCTAACAAATCTCACCCACATTATGGGCCCCAAAATCCACATCAATTAACAAACCCACATAAAAAAAATATACATGGTCAGGAGATATAATATTTCAAGCCCAATCCAATAAGCCCAAACAAATAACAACTTAACAATAGGCCTAAGTCCAAATAAACAATATGCAATTGATATAATCTAAATATCCTCAAATTAATCACCAAATACAATATGCCCACAAACCCAAATTAACAAATTTCAAATTAATTTACTAATAATAACTTAAATCAAATTATGTATTAATCTACCAACAACAAATTAACCCCAAGTTTCATATTAATTCAACAATCCAAATTTCATAAACAACAATTACCATTAAAATAAAATAAAATAACAACAATAATAATAATAATGATAATTAACAATAATAATAATAATAATAATAATAATAATAATAATAATAATAATAATAATAATAACGGGAAAATGGATGAGATGGGAAGGGGGTCGCCGACCAGCAATGGCTCGCAGGCGGCGATTGTGAGGGTGGACGGGTTTTCGGGAAGCAAAATAAAAACTAAAATAAAATGGGAGAAAAAAAATGTGGGAATGGAAGGAAGCCAGAAAAGGCGGCGGAGGGAGTGGAGGTTGGGGTCATGATACTGGAAGAGAGATGTAGTGGGCTGGCGGCGTGAAGGAGGAAGAAGATGGAAAATGAAAGAAAAAAATTTGGGGGCTGCTTCTGTGGGCGTTCCGGGGGGAGAAGAAAAGAAAAAAATGCCCAAAAGCCAAGGTGGGGTGCCGACCGCGTGAGAGTGAATCGAGAGGGAGCTACCCAAAAAACCTAAACCCCCCCTCCCAAAAAGAAAAGAAAAAACAAGAAGAAGAAGAAAAAAAAAAAATGGGGGCTCTCTGTTGTTCCCGGGCGCGTGTCAAAAATGGAGGGGGGAGGGGGGGAGGGGGGAAATGAAAAGAAAATAAAAAATAAAATAAAAAAATGAGATGTTTTGATGGTGGCCGATGGTGTGAGAGGAGAGAGAGAAGGAGTGGGTAGATGAAGGTAGGTGGGGGAGAAAAAAAATGAAGAGAGAGGAGAGAGAAAAAATAAAATAATAAAAGAAAATTAATAAAATAAAAATATAAAATATAAAAATATAATATAATATCATCATCATAATAATAATAATAATAATAATAATAATAAAATGAAAAAATAAAAATAAAATAATAAAATAAGCTTAATAATAATAATAAAAATAAAATAAATAAACTAAAAAATAAAAAATAAAAATTTACAAAATAATAAAGACTAAAAATTAAAGGGTGAGTGGGCCTAAAATAACACATGTAATTGGGATTTAAAATTGGGCTCAAAATTAATGTAAAAATAAAATTGGGACAAATTTTGGGGTCCACACATAGGCTCATGACCAAGAATTAAAAATATCATCCTCAGTTATGAGTTGTTCATAGCATCTTGAGGCTTGAGCTGAAAACATCCTGAGTTGTTCATATCATCCACAACTTTGAGCTACTCATAGCATCTAAAGTCTTAAGCTCACAACCCTCAGTCATTCATGTAAACCACAACCTCAAGCTGCTCATAGTATCTGGAATCGTGAACTCATGACCTAGAGTCATTCAGGTCATCTACAACTCTCAGATCATGATGCAGAATCATTCATATCATCCACAACCCCAAGATGCTCATAGTATCTAAAGGCTTGATCTCACGGGATCCCAATTCCTTCATATCATCCATAATGTTGATGATTACTACTCAAAAAGTGTTATTTTGTAGCTTGTAATTAACTCTTTTAAACACTTTTGAGTAGTAGTTATTACCTTTTAACTCAATTAGCATATTAAGGACCTTTGCAATTGTTTCTAATCAAATTGTGTTAAGTTTTGGTGTTTTTGATAGTATTTTGATCACCAAAGCAATCCAAGATTGAGGAGAGTTCTATGGAATCCATGGAAAAGCAATTGGAAGCTCATTTATATGAAAAACCCAAGCCTTGAAGCTTTATAGTCCTTTGCCAAAAGCAAATCATGAATGCAAGGAGGGAAAGCAAAGAGAGAATCTAACATGAAGAATTCAATAGGATAGCAACCGTTAGACACTTTTGGAGCACTTCTTGAAGTCCATTTCATGTATACTATATGTCGTTTCGAAGCTTGGGAAGTCAGAAATCCAACGCTTTAAATGGTCTATGAATCGGAGTTGAAATGAAGAAGTTATAGCCATTGGAAGCCAATCACACCAAGCTAAAGGCCAATTTCGCAGGCTGCGAAATCAGCCTTTGGTTGCGAAATCACAAGGTGATGGCTACGAAATGGAGACCTTCAACTTGCAAAATTTCGCAGCCATCTTGCATGCCTGCGAAATCCTCTTGAGTGCTTCCAGATATTTGCGACCGACAGTTTCAGATTTTTTCTTCAGATATTTGTTGTTTAAATCCCCATTTTCTCCTTGTAATCCACCAATCATAGGATTCCTTAGTTAATAAGTAAGAACAAAGGGTGAATAACCTCATATATATAGTTTGTAATTTTCATTACACAGATATATCTCGGGAGCTTGTTCTAAGAGACAACTTTTTGTATAGTTTTGAAGGAAGTAAAATACAGAGCTTTACTCTGCCTTACCTACTCATTTTGATTGTATTTTTCTTACCAGCCAAACAAGTTCTGAGGATGTTTCCTCAGAGAATGAGTGGCTAGGCTTTTTGTCTCTTAGAGATAAGGTAACTGGGTAAGGTGTAGAGTGCAAGAATTAGTAGTTTTGTTGTTTCAGCTATTAATGAAGAGAAAGTGTAGCCCGTTAATGGTTTATATGTTTTTAGTTAACTTAAAACGCCTTTAATTCAACTGGGCCAACACTTGGTAAGGCAAGTGATCTCCGTCCATTGAGATGCACTAGTTTACTGATTCGCGGAAAACCCAGTCGGGTCATTTAATCAAACACATTTATAAAACCTATGACCTCATACTAGTGTAGCAAAGCTACTATAGTATAGTGGCTCTAGGGTCGAACTCTGGGATGAGTTTTCATTCTACCAGTGATATACTCATGATTAGAAATTAAATTTAATAATTTCCTTTATCAAAAACTTAAAGCTTAAAAAGAAAATAAAATTTGTTTTGAAAGTATTTGAACCTAAATTAACATAAACTAATTAAAAATGGAAGAAAGAAAGTTTCTCGGAGCTAAGGATTGCTAGGATCAAGTTTAGAATGCAAAGTGGAAAATTCCGGATTTTTCTCCTCGCATTGGGGATTTAACGTATAGTTATTTCCCGAACC
Organism: Vitis riparia; assembly: GCF_004353265.1. Lineage (NCBI taxonomy): Eukaryota > Viridiplantae > Streptophyta > Magnoliopsida > Vitales > Vitaceae > Vitis > Vitis riparia. The sequence goes on from NC_048431.1 coordinate 14,505,311, forward strand.
GGTGTAGGTTTAACAATGAAGATTTAATCCATAAAAATCAATAGAAATGGTAGTCAAGGTCCATTAATGGCTTTAGACACTATATAGGTCTTCACCTTGAACCACTTTCCAATGGCTCGTACATGATAACTAATGGACTAATATGGATCTAGCAATAAGCATCCATAAAGACCTGAAGCTTACCATGTATTGGCCATTCAAAGTGATTCTAAGGGATTTAAAGCAAAACTTTGGATTAAAAAGCCATTTATGAACTTCAACTACCTGAATTTAATGCACGAGCATTTTCCAACTTTTCATCTGGACTTTTCACCTAGCTTCCTTCACTCCAAGAAACCAAGAGTTTAGCCTCTCATCCTCTGAGAAAACATCCTCAGAGGTTGTTTGGCTTCCAAGAAAGAGAAAATAGTAACGAGAAAATAGAAAATAAGAGTGCTCTGTATATTGCTAAGTGTTAAGCTTAACACTCGGTTTACATTTTTTCAAGAGGTGATTTCCACCCCTTATATAGTTTTTACAAAAGCAAAGCTTTTCATTGGCTTGATACAAGGAGAAGAAAGGAAATTACATCAAAAGAAACTTAAGAAAATATCTAAAGTGGAGTCGGCAAAAAACAGAGGAGATTTCGCACAGGGGTGCGAAATTCGCACACCATTCAGGAGGTGTGCGAAATTTTCGCACACCTGAAGCAGTTTTCTTCCGAAGGTCATAACTTCCTCGTTTCAGCTTTAAATCGTGCACGGTTTGAAGCGTTGGATTCTTGACTTCTTGAGCTTTGAAACGGTATATAGCGTGTAAAAAATGGACTTCGGGAAGTGCTCCAAAAGTGCCAAAGAATACTGTAGCTGCTGTCCTCAAATTTCCTCCTTGCTTCTCTTTTGATTTTCTTTGCTTCTCTTTGCTTTTCTTCTTTGGTTGGCTTGTCTTAATGATCCAAAGAGATGTCAAAACACTAAAACTAGCCACAAATATGATTAGAAGTCATTGCTAGGTCCTTAACATGCCAATTGGAATAAAGGTGAAGAATTACTACACAAAAGTGCTTAAAACATAATGACTTAAAGGTGTAAAATGACACTTTTGGGTAGTAATCATTTACCTCTTGCGAGCCTTTGGGAGGTGACTTGAAGGTAGGATTTTCTAGAATTGCCAACACTTGGTAAGATTTTGGACTCTAAGGAGACATCCATTAGTTATCTCTTGTGAGCTTTTGAAGGGAAATCCAAGGTTAAGGATCACCTTGAATGGCAAAATGCTAGGTGAGAGGCACGAGCCATTGCAAGATGCATCAGTGAGAGGGATTTAGTGTTTGAATCCAATAAAGGGAAGCATCTGTACAACACTGGTTAGAGAATTAACTATATGTTAATTCTCTAATGCGAGAAAAAGATTCAAGTGACCGGAACTCTGTTTTTGTATGAGGAGCCTAACCCTAGTGATCCTAAAACTCCAAGAAATGCTTTTCTTTATAAGTAATTCCCATTACTTTCTTTTGAGTTAGCTTAAAACCAATCCTTTTTGAACCAAAGTTTATGTTTTCTTTTAAAGCTAACCTTGAAATGAAAAAGCATCAATTCAACTTTGAATTGTTATCAGTTGTAAGTTGAAAAAACTTTCCAGTGAACGATCCTAGAGCCACTATGTTATACTAGCTAAAGCTATCCTAGCACATGGTGATATAGGTTATAAATTTTGTTAATTACTCCTGTCTGAGGGCCAAAAATCAAGGTACACGAGCTAGGCACGCAATCAAATGGCATCGTTGCCGGGGAAGGTGCCAACTTCATAGTGATTTTATTTCAGAGTACTTGTGATTTTCATCACAAGTTTGGTGATTTTTCTTTCATTTTACTAACTCTTTTAATTGTTTCTTTTACTTGTTCATATTCTAACATATCTTTTTATTGAGTTTTAGTTAATTTTAATCTTTTTATAGTCTTGTGTTCTTTTGGTTTCTTTTGTTTTTGTTTTTGTTACAGTTGATACTAGTTGTGTATGCCAAATTAGATATGAGATAGTGGAGGAAGGCTTGTGAAACGTGAAACACCTCATAACAAGGAATTGGAATTGAGCTTGAATATCATGGAAGCTACACCTGAAGATCAACATAGTCACCATGGTCACCAGGACAATCCCAATGCATTCAGATCAATGAGGGACCACATGCATCCACCTCGTATGAGTGCACCATCATGTATAGTGCCCCCTACAAAGCAGCTAGTGATCAGACCGCATAATGTTCCACTTCTACCAACTTTCCATGGGATGGAAAGTGAGAATCCCTATGCACATATCAAGGAATTTGAAGATGTTTGTAATACATTATAAGAAGAAGGAGCTTTAATCGACTTGATGAGGCTAAAGCTATTTCCTTTTACTTTAAAGGATAAGGCCAAGATTTGTCTTAATTCTTTAAGGCTGAAGAGTATCCGTACTTGGACTGATTTACAAGCTGAATTCCTCAAGAAGTTTTTCCCTACTCATAAAACAAATGGCTTGAAAAGGTAAATTTCAAACTTCTCAGCTAAAGAGAATGAGAAATTCTATGAGTGTTGGGAAAGATACATGGAAGCCATCAATGCTTGTCCTCACCATGGTTTTGATACATGGCTATTGGTGAGTTATTTCTATGATGGGATGTCTTCCTCAATGAAGCAACTCCTTGAAACAATGTGTGGAGGAGATTTCATGAGTAAGAATCCGGAGGAAGCCATGGATTTCTTGAGTTATGTGGCTGAAGTTTCAAGGGGATGGGATGAACCAAACAAAGGAGAAGTGGGGAAGATGAAGTCTCAACCGAATGCTTTCAATGCTAAGGCTGGGATATACACCTTGAATGAAGATGTTGATATGAAAGCAAAATTTGCAGCTATGACAAGAAGATTGGAGGAGCTAGAACTGAAAAAGATGCATGAAGTGCAAGTTGTTGTTGAAACACCAGTGCAAGTCAAGCCATGTCCTATTTGTCAATCTTATGAGCACTTGGTGGAGGAGTGTCCTACAATTCCAACTGCTAGGGAAATGTTTGGAGATCAAGCAAAGGTCATTGGACAATTCAAGCCTAGCAACAATGCTTCGTATGGAAATACTTACAACTCAAGTTGGAGAAACCATCCAAATTTCTCCTGGAAGCCAAGAGCACCTCAGTATGCACAGCCAGCTCAACCATCTCAACAAGCTTCAAATCTTGAACAAGCAATAGTGAATCTAAGCAAGGTTCTGGGAGATTTTGTTGGAGACCAAAAATCCATCAATGCTCAACTCAATCAAAGAATTGACAGTGTAGAGAATACATTGAATAAAAGGATGGATGGGATGCAAAATGATTTATCTCAGAAGATAGATAATCTCCAATATTCAATCTCAAGGCTCACTAACCTGAACACAGTGCAAGAGAAGGGTAGATTTCCTTCTCAACCTCACCAAAACCCCAAGGGTATCCATGAAGTGGAAACTCATGAGGGAGAGTCCTCACAGGTGAGAGATGTCAAAGTCTTGATCACTCTAAGGAGTGGTAAAAAGGTTGAGCTGCCAACACCCAACCCACATGTTGAAGAGGAGGAAGAAGAAGAGGCAAAGAAGAGGGAAGAAATCAAAGGAAAGAAGAAAGATATCAGTGAAGGGAAAGAGGACCATGATTCAACAGTGAATGCAAATCCGGAGAAAGTGCTTATCAAGGAAGAAATGTTGAAGAAACACACACTTCCACCTTTTCCTCAAGCTTTGCATGGGAAAAAGGGGATTAGAAATGCATCAGAAATTCTTGAAGTATTGAGACAAGTGAAAGTCAATATTCCATTACTGGATATGATTAAACAAGTTCCAACATATGCAAAATTCTTAAAGGACTTGTGTACTATCAAAAGAGGGTTGAATGTGAATAAGAAAGCCTTCTTGACTGAGCAAGTAAGTGCTATCATACAATGAAAGTCTCCTTTGAAGTACAAAGATCTGGGATGTCCTACCATTTCATTCATGATTGGGGGAAAGGTAGTGGAAAAAGCTTTTTTAGACTTGGGAGCAAGTGTGAATTTGCTACCATACTCTGTCTACAAGCAATTGGGACTTGGTGAATTAAAGCCAACATCAATCACTCTATCTCTAGTAGATAGATAAGTAAAAATTCCAAGGGGGATAATTGAAGATTTCTTAGTTCAAGTTGATAATTTCTACTATCTAGTAGACTTTGTTGTTCTTGATACGGACCTCATTGTCAAGGAAGCTAATTATGTTCCTATCATCCTTGGAAGCCTATTCCTTGCTACATCAAATGCAATTATAAATTGTAGGAATGGACTCATGCAACTCACGTTTGGCAACATGACATTAGAGCTCAATATCTTCTATATGTCTAAAAAACTAATCACTCCGGAAGAAGAAGAAGGTCCAGAAGAGGTGTGCATTATTGACACTCTAGTGGAGGAGCACTGTAATCAGAATATGCAAGACAAGTTGAATGAAAGTCTTGGGATCTTGAAGAAGGGTTGCCTGAACCCTCTGATATGCTTGCTACTCTACAAGGTTAGAGGAGGAGAGAAGAAATTCTACCTTTGTTTAATAAAGAGGAGGCACAAGAAGCTACTAAAGAAGAGACCCCAAAGTTCAATCTGAAGCCTCTCCCCACGGAGTTGAAATATACATACCTAGAAGAGAATAAACAATGCCCTGTTGTTATATCTTCATCTCTTACTACTCCTCAGGAGAAGTGTTGATTGCGTGCCTAGCTGGTGTGTACCTTGAGTTTGGTCCTTAGACAGGAGTAATCAACAAAATTTATAACCTATATCACCATGCACTAGGATAGCCTTAGCTAATGTAGCATAGTGGCTCTAGGATCGTTCACTGGGAAGGGTTTTCAACTTACAACTGATACCAATTCAAAGTTGAATTGATGGTTTTTCATTTCAAAGTTAGCTTCCAAAGAAAGCATAGACTTTAGTTGAAAAATGATTGATTTTAAGCTAACTAAAAAGAAAGTAATGGGAATTACTTATGAAGAAAAGCGTTCCTTGGAGTTTTAGGTTCACTGGGGTCAGGCTCCTCATGCAAAAACAGAGCTCCGGTCACTTGAATCTTTTCCTCGCATTAGAGAATTAACATATAGTTAAGTTAATTCTCTAACCGGTGTTGTGCAAATGTTTCCCTTTAATGGATTTCAGCACTAAATCCCTCTCATTGATGCAACTTGCAATGGCTCGTGCCTCTCACCTGGCATTTACCATTGAAGGTGATCATTAACCTTGGACTTCCCTTCTCAAGCTCGCAAGAGATAACTAATGGATGTCTCCTTAGAGTCCAAAAGCTTACCAAGTGTTGGCAATTCTAGAAAATCCTACCTTCAAGTCACCTCCCAAAAGCTCGCAAGAGGTAAACTAGTGCATCTCAATGGACAGAGATCGCTTTCCTTACCAAGTGTTGGCCTAGGTGAATTAAAGGCATTTTAAGTTAACTAAAAACATAGAAATCATTAACGGGTCACACTTTCTCTTCATTAACAACTGAAATAACAAAACTACCAATTCTTGCATTCGGGACCTTACCCGGCTACCTTAGCTCCAAGAGACAAAAAGTCTAGCCACTCATTCTCTAAGGAAACATCCTTAGAGCTTGTTTGGCTAGTAAGAAAAATAAATACAATCAAAACAAGAAGGTAAGGCAGAGCAAAGCTCTGTATTTTACTTCCTTTTAAAACTATACAAAAAGTTGTCTCTAAGAACAAGCTCTCGAGATATCTCCGTAATGAAAATTACAAACAATATATATGAGGTTATTCACCCTTTGTTCTTACTTAATAACTAAGGAATCCTATAATTGGTGGATTACAAGGAGAGAATGGTGATTTAGACATCAAATATCTGAAGCAAAAAATCTAAAAATGTCGGTCGCAAATATTTGGAAGCACTCAGGAGGATTTCACAGGTGTGTGCAAGATGGCTGCAAAATTTTGCAAGCTAAAGGTCACCATTTCGCAGCCTGCGAAATTGGCCTTTAGCTTGGTATGATGGGCTTCTAATGGCTCTAACTTCTTCATTTTAACTCTGAATTGCACACCGTTTGAAGTGTTGGATTGTTGACTTCCTGAGCTTCGAAACGACATATAGTATGCCTCAAATGGGCTCCAGTAATTGCTCCAAAAGTGTCCAAAAGTTGATATCCTCTTGAATTCTTCATGTTAGATTTCTCTCTTTGCTTTCTCTCCTTGCATTCATGATTTGCTTATGGCAAAGGACTATAAAGCTTCAAATCTTAGGTTCTTCATGTTTATGAGCTTCCAATTGCTCTGCCATGGATTCCATAGAACTCTCCTCAATCTTGGATTGCCTTGATGATCAAATTACTATAAAAAACACCAAAACTTACACAATTTGATTAGAAATGATTGCAAATGTACTTAATATGCTAATTGAGTTAAAAGGTAATAACTACTACTCAAAAGTGTTTAAAAGAGTTAATTACAAGCTATCAAATAGAATTTTTGAGTAGTAATCAAGTGTCTACTTGAAGTTCTCAAGAGGTGTAAGAAAGCAATAGGATGGCAAATATCTGACTTGAAAGGCATCAGTCCTTTGGTTTGTACACATCATATATACATGGAGGAAGAAGCTAAACCAATTCACCAACCTCAAAGAAGATTGAATCCTCATTTGCAAGAGGTGGTGTGAACGGAGGTTCTGAAGCTACTTCAAGCAGGTATTATCTATCCCATATTTGATAGCCCTTGGGTGAGTTGATTCGACTCATGGTAGCTTAGCTTTAAAGGCGTATCAACAAAATTTATACCTTAGATACTATTACTAAAGTAGCCAAGCTACTATAGCATAGTGGTTCCAGGATCATTCACTGGGAAGGGTTTTCGCAAACACAAGTGATATTCAAATTAGGAAAATAGGTGATTTTCTTATGGATGTTATCTTTAAAAGAAGATGTAAATGTTTTAGAAAAATTTAAACTAATTTAAGCTAACATTAAAGACTAAAATAAAAGGGTGTAAAAACAAGTTTCTCAAAGATAGGATAGCTATGCTCTGGCTCTTATGCAAATTGGAAATCTCAGGATAGGCTCCTTGCGTTGGAGTTGCAACTATGGTGATGCTTGCTTCCCGAACCGGTATGGATTTAGCAAATCAAGTTTTAATCCTTTAAAATGGCAAAACAGATGGTAGTGAATTTCATCAATGGTTATTCACCTTAGACTTCCTTTGAATGGCTCGTAAGAGATAACTAATAGTCTAAAACTAAAAGCTTACCAAATATTAGCAACTCAAAGTCATTCCAAGTGATAAACTCACCTTTCAATGGCCATTGAAATTGGTTCTAACGGATTAATGCAAAACTTGGAATTGAAAACCTCACCTTCCAATAGCTTGTAGGAGATAACTAATGGATAGAAATCCAAAAGCTTATCAAGTATTGGCCGTTGGAAGTTGTCCAAAGGAAATAAAAACCAAACTTTGCATTAATGAACCATTAATGAAAAACGACTACCTTACCTTCCGGGTGCAAGAAATTTCCATGGGAATGCATCCAAGCCATCACATAACATCCATACTTTGAGAAACTTAAAAGGTTTTAGCCTCTCATCCTTGGGGATTTCATCCACCAAGGATGTTTGGCTACTAAGAAAATAGAAATGGGGAAGAACCGGAGAAGAGAGAAAAAAGAGCTTTATATATTTCTATATCTATATTACATATCTGTTTCAATGGATGCAAGGGAGTATATATAGAGAAGTTTTTCCAACCTTCCTAGCTAAGAAATCTTGTGATTGGTGGATTACAAGGACAAGAATGGAAATTTATACAAAAATATCCAAAAGAAAAGATCTCGTGTGGAGTCGGCAGAAACAGGGGAAAATTCGCACCACGCAAGGGGTGTGCGAAATTTTCGCACACCTGAAGGGGGTGTGCGAGTTTCGCACACCATTCGCACACCATTCGCACAGCTAAGGGGGTGTGCGAATTTCACACACCATTTGCACACCTGGAGCAGTTGTCTTCCAAAGGTCATATCTTCCTCGTTTCAGCTCCAAATCGTACACAGTTTGAAGCGTTAGATTTTTGACTTCCTGAGCTTTGAAATGGTATATAGAATGTAGAAAATGGACTTCGAGAAGTACTCCAAAAGTGCAATAGAAGACTGCAGCTGCTGTCCTCTGTTTTCCTCTTTGCTTCCCTTTGCTTCTCTTTGCTTCTCTCCTTTTGTTGGCTTGCTTTGGTGTAGCTAAAAGCTTGCTTTAACTTGTCCAAGTAGCTCCTTCATCATTTGGCATGCTTGAATTGATTCATAAGCTGATATAAACATGTAAACTTGCCACAAAATGGTTAAAACCAATTACTAAGGACCTTAATGAATTAATTGGGTTAAATGAATATGATTACTACTCAAAGGTGCTTAAAACCATTATAATTAGGTCTACAAAATAGCACTTTTTGGTAGTAATCATGAGTCCTACCCTAGTGGTACCAAAGAAGTCAGGGATTACTGTGGTTCAAAATGAAAAGGGAGAAGAAATTGCTACACGCCTCACTTCAGGTTGGAGGGTGTGTATTGATTATAGAAAATTGAATGCTGTGACGAGGAATGATCATTTTCCACTGCCATTTATTGATCAATTGTTGGAGAGAGTCTCTGTTCATTCTTTCTATTGTTTCTTGGATGGTTACTCCAGGTATTTTCAAATTGAAATTGATGTTGAAGATCAAGAAAATACCACTTTCACATGTCCATTTGGAACATATGCCTATAGAAGAATGCCTTTTGGTTTATTGATTCGTTCCCAATTGGTGTCTCAACTGATTCATGTCTTCTCAATGGTCCCTGACAGTGGTGCCATTTGATACGTGTCCAGCTGGTGTCCCTTGATTGTGGTCCCCAGAAGGGAGTAATCAACAAAATTTATAACCTATTACACCATGTACTAGGATAGCCTTAGCTAGCATAGCATAGTGGCTCTAGGGTCGTTCATTGGGATGGGTTTTCACTTCACAATTGCTATTAATTCAAAGATGAATTGGCCTTTTCATTTCAAGGCTAGCTTTAAAAGAAAACATAAAGATGTTTGAAAAAGGATTGGTTTTAAGCTAACCAAAAATAGTAGTAACTAATTTTAATTACAAAGAAAAGTGTTTCTTGGAGTTTAGATCACTAGGCTCAGGTTCTTCATACGAAAAGGAGAGTTCCGGTCACTTGTTTCTTTTCCTCACATTGGGGATTTAACATATAGTTATTTCCCAAATCGGTGTGGTACAGATGCTTCCCCTTAATGGGTTCAAACACTAATTCCCTCTCACTGATGCACCTTGCAATGGCTCATGCCTCTCACCTAGCATTTGCCATTCAAGGTGATCTTTAACCTTGGATTACCCGTCAAAAGCTCGCAAGAGATAACTAATAGATGTCTCCTTAGAGTCCAAAAGCTTACCAAGTGTTGGCTATTCTAGAAAATCCTACCTTTAAACCACCTCCCAAAGGCTCGCAAGGGATAAACTACTGCATCTCAATGGACGGAGATCACTTGCCTTACCAAGTGTTGGCCCAGGTGATTTAAAGGCGTTTTAAGTTAACTAAAAAGATAAAAACCATTAACGGGTTACACTTTCTCTTCATTAAAAACTAAAACAACAAAACTTCCAATTTATGCATGAGGAAACTTACCCGGCTTTCTTCACTCTAAGAGACGAAGAGCCTAGCCTCTCATCTTCTGAGGAAAAATCCTTAGAGTTTGATTGGCTAGAAAGAAAAAGAACGAGAAAACAAAAATATGAAGGAAAAACAGAGCAAGTGCTCTGTAAAAATATATTTCTTCCTCTCGTCGGATTACATGATGATTGTCTCTGAGAACAAGCTCCCGACTCCTTTCCAAAAACTATACAAAGCGTTTGTGCACAAGCCTTGTCTTCCGTCCCTTTTTCCTATGAGAAAACTTACAACCTTTTAAATATGGGTTTATTTACCCTTTGTTCTTACTTAAAGACTAAGGAATCCTATGATAGGTGAGTTACAAGGAGACTTTGGGGATTTATACATCAAATATCTAAAGCAAAAAAATCTCAAAATGTCGGTTGCACATATCGGGAAGCCTCAGGAGAACACCGCGGTACTGTGCAAAATGGCTGCGAAATTTTCACAGCAAAAGGACAACATTTTTGCAGCCAAAGGCTGATTTTGCAACCGTGCAACATTTTGCCTTCAACTTGAAGTGATCGACTTCCAATGGCTGTAACTCCCTCATTTCAACTCCGAATCGTGCAACGTTTGAAGCATTGGATTGTTAACTTCCTGAGCTTAAAAAAAAAAAAACTCTTTGGGTAAGTGCTATCAGAGGATCCGAACATGTCTGACCGGGGAAGTTGAAACGCCCTCCTCTCCCATCAAGTGTCAGGTGCCGGATGTGAAATATTCGGAGAAGGTGGAACGTCGGCCAAACGGAATTCCGGATGTGAGATATCCGGAGAAGGTGGAACGTCGGCCGGATAGAATTCTTCCCCAGGTGGAATGAGCTATGTTGTGCGTCGCAAGGGGGACCATCTGCGTGTGCAAGGGAGAGAGAGCCATGTGGCATTTTTTAGGGAGGATCCCATACTCCTTGCATTCCGGATTTGCTTATGGCAAAGGACTTCAAAGCTTCGGTTCTTCATGTTTCTGAGCTTTTCATTGCTTTGTCATGGATTCCAAAGAACTTTCCTCAATCTCGGATCGCTTTGGTGATAAAAAAGCTATCAAAACACCAAAACTTAACACAATTTGATTAGAATTGATTACAAGGGTCCTTAACGTGTTAATTGGGTTAAAAGGTGATAACTACTACTCAAAAGTGTTTAAAAGAGTTAATTACAAGCTATCAAATAAGACTTTTTGAGTAGTAATCATTTATGCAATGCACTTGCAACATTCCAATGATGTATGCTAAGTATCTTCAGTGATATGGTGGAGCGAATTATGGAGGTTTTCATGGATGACATCACCATATATGGAAGTACATTTGAATAATGCTTAGTCAACTTGGAAGCGGTTCTAAACAGATGCATTGAAAAGGACTTGGTGCTCAACTGGGAGAAATGTTATTTTATGGTACAACAAGGAATTGTCCTTGGCCATATCATCTCTGAGAAAGGCATTGAAGTTGATAAAGCAAAGGTGAAACTTATTGTTAAATTGCCATCCCCAACAACTGTAAAAGGAGTAAGGCAATTCCTTGGCCATGCAAGGTTCTACAGAAGGTTTATAAAAGATTTCTCTAAGCTTTCAAAGCCTCTTTGTGAACTTTTGGCTAAGGATGCCAAGTTTGTATAGGATGAGAGATGTCAAAAGAGTTTTGATCAATTGAAGCAATTCTTGACAACTGCTCTAATAGTGAGGGCTCCCAACTGGCAACTACCCTTTGAAGTAATGTGTGATGCCAGTGACTTTGCTATAGGAGCTGTGCTTGGCCAAAGAGAAGATGGAAAGCCTTATGTGATCTACTATGAAAGCAAGACATTGAACGAAGCTCAAAGGAACTACACAACTACAGAGAAAGAATTGTTAGTTGTGGTGTTTGCCTTAGACAAGTTTCGTGCTTATCTAGTAGGGTCTTTCATCATTGTTATCATTGACCATTCAACCTTGAAGTATTTATTGACAAAGCAACATGCAAAAGCAAGGTTGATTAGATGGATTCTTTTACTACAAGAGTTCGATCTCCAAATTAGAGATAAGAAAAGAGTGGAGAATGTGGTAGCTGACCACCTTTCAAGGTTGGCTATAGCACACAATTCCCATGTCTTACCTATTAATGATGACTTTCCTGAGGAATCACTTATGTTGCTAGAAAAAACTCCTTGGTATGCTCATATTGCTAACTATCTAGCACCTGGTGAAGTTCAAAGTGAGTGGAAAACACAAGACAGGAAGCACTTATTTGCAAAGATTCATGCTTATTATTGGGAAGAGTCTTTTCTTTTCAAGTATTGTGCAGACCAAATAATAAGGAAGTGTGTCCTTGAAGAAGAGCAACAAGGAATCCTCAACCATTGCCATGAGAGCGAATGTGGAGGCCACTTTGCCTCTCAGAAAACAGCTATGAAGGTGTTGCAATCAGGGTTTAGTTGGCCATCACTTTTCAAAGATGCCCACACCATGTGTAGGAGCTGTGATAGATGCCAAAGACTTGGGAACCTTACAAGAAGAAATCAAATGCCCATGAACCCCATTCTAATAGTTGATCTCTTTGATGTTTGGGGCATTGACTTCATGAGACCTTTCCCAATGTCTTTTGGTAACTCTTATATCTTGGTAGGGGTGGACTATGTTTTTAAATGGGTCGAGGCAATCCCCTATAAACACAATGATCATAGGGTGGTTCTCAAGTTTCTCAAGGAGAACATCTTCTCAAGATTTGGGGTGCCCAAGGCCATAATCAGTGATGGAGGTACTCATTTTTGCAATAGACCTTTTAAAACCCTATTAACCAAGTATGGAGTGAAGCATAAGGTGGCCACACCTTATCACCCTCACACTTCCGGGCAAGTTGAGCTAGCAAATAGGGAAATCAAGAACATATTGATGAAGGTTGTCAACACAAGTAGAAGAGATTGGTCTATTAAGCTCCATGATTCACTATGGGCATATAGAACAACTTACAAGACTATTCTTGGCATGTCTCCCTATTGCCTAGTCTATGGCAAAGCATGCCATCTCCCTGTGGAAGTTGAATATAAGGCTTGGTGGGCAATCAAGAATTTAAACATGGACTTGATCAGAGCCGGGGCAAAGAGGTGCTTAGACCTTAATGAGATGGAAGAATTAAGAAATGATGCTTACATCAATTCCAACGTTGCAAAACAAAGGATGAAGAGGTGGCATGATCAATTAATCTCCAGCAAAGAATTCCGGAAATGACAAAGAGTCTTACTCTATGACTCAAGGCTCCGTATCTTTCCTAGGAAGCTGAAGTGCATCTCAATGGAGTGGTGGAATTATTCACCAAGTGCATCTCAATGGAGTGGTGGAATTACTGAATTCCAACAGCATCGACACTTTTAAAGTCAATGGGCATCGTCTCAAGCCATTCATTGAGCCATTCAAGTAAGAAAATGAGGAAATCAACCTCCCTGAGCCACAGAAAGCCTAATCAGAAAAGGGTTAGATGGACTTGGTCTCACCAAAGTCCACAATTTTTGTTCAATTTTGTTAATTTAAAAGCTTTTGTAATTGTTTTGATATTAATTTTGGTCTTAAGTTGTGTTATTTATATGTAACTTAGATTTTTTTAATGATCTAATTTAGGAGGAATTGTAAAGAAAGTGAAGGAAGGTCTCTGAGAGTCAAAAGAAGCTCAAGAGCAAGAGAAAATTCATGGTCTGCGAAAATTCGCAGCCCAAAAGAGGCCCCTGCGAAAATGGTCATTGGCTGCGAAATAATTTCACAACCCCAAGAAGCCCGCTGTGAAATCAAGGCTTGGCTGCGAAAAGGGCCCTTTGTTGCGAAATCATTTTGCAGCCCCATAGCCACCCTCTGTGAAAAATTTCGTAGCTGCAAAACACCCCATTGGCACACGAGTGCCATTTCGCAGCCCCCCCTTCATTCACAGCTGCGAAATGCTCTGCGAAATCCCCAAAGCCTTAAAAATTCCAATTTCGCAACCATAACCCCATTTCGCAACTGGTTTTGTAGCTGCGAAACCACCCCTTGGCACACGAGTGCCATTTCACAGCCCCCCATTTCATTTCGCAGTTGCGAAATGGCTTGTGAAAATGCCTCTCCCCTGCGAAAACTCCAACCGTCCCTTGGCATCCATTTTTAAACGTTATAAATTCCAAATTTCATTTTTAAACCGGTCATTTGAACTTCCCTTTGGTGCGAAAAAGGAGCCAAGCCAGAGCACCCTTCCTTCTGACCCCCATCTAAGCCCAAGCCGCCCCCGCACCTCCGGCTACCTTCTCTGAGATAGCCATGGCAAAAACCCGAGGAGCTAAGTATTTGTCTCCTTCAAGCCGCCTTAGAGCCCCAAGAGAGACCCCTGTTCAAGGCTTCATACCCGAGCCTCCATAGCCACTGGTCGTCCCACCTCCATTTGAGGACGCACCTTTGAGTTCTCCTACGAGGCGATACGAGACGAGGACGCCACCCACCACACACGGGGTAAGCTCTTCTCATGCCAAAAAGTTAGGTAGCCATCCCCTTAAGAAGAAAGCAAGGGTATCAACACCACTTGAGCCATTAGAGTCGTCATCAGAGCAGTTATTAGAGCCTCAGCCGACTTTGCCACCTGCCACAGAGTCTCAGATTCCCTCAAGCATGACTCCTGAGGTGGTTATCAGACGTCCCATGGTCACTCAACCACCCATTGAGGGTAATTTGGATTGCAGGGCTAGGCCATTCCACTCCGAGCTTTGCTTTGACAGAGCTACCTTCACGCTTCAGCCAGAGCTCAGAGATTCCTTCCATCTACTACAGAGATACCATATGGAGCACTTGATGACTCCCAGGGATTTTTTCTATCCCCGTGTAGCATTGGACTTTTATCAGTCTATGACAACACACCAGGTTTGGGATCCTACTATCATCCACTTCACCATAGATGGATGTCATGGTATTCTGGGAGCCAGACACATAGCAGAGGCCCTGCGCATTCCCTACGAGCCAGCCCGTCCAGAGGATTATCGAGTCTGGACTCATCTTTCCCAGAGCGACATAGTTCATATTATGTCCAAAGGGGCATCCACACGCCCCTATCTGTTGAGGAAGGAGCTCCCTCCCAGCATGTTCTTTATAGATGCACTCCTATGCCATAACATCTATCCGTTTCAGCATATGGTGCAGAGGAGAGAAGTTTTGCTAGAGGCATTGTTCAGGATATCTGAGGGATTCTTCTTTGGCCCTCATCATCTCATTATGGTCGTTCTTCTGTACTTTGAAGAGAAGGTCCATAGAAAGAAGCTGCTCAGAGCGGATGCTATTCCACTTCTCTTCCCCAGATTGCTATGTCAGATTCTAGAGCACTTGGGATATCCATCTGAGCCTCTGCTTGAGCGTAGACGCATATACCGAGAGATATTCACTCTCGACAAATGGACGAGTATGATGATTCATGCCTAATTGGTGTCTCAGCTGATTCGTGTCCAGCTGGTGCTCCTTGATTGAGGGAGTAATCAACAAAATTTATAACCTATTACACCATATACTAGGGTAGCAAAGACAAAGCTACTATAGCATAGTGGCTCTAGGATCGTTCACTGGGATGGGTTTTCACTTCACAAATGATATTATTTCAAAGATGAATTGGTGCCTTTTCATTTCAAGGTTAGCTTTAAAAGAAAACATAAAGACGTTTGAATAAAAAAGGTTTGGTTTTAAACTAACCAAAAATAGTAACTGATTTTACTTACAAAGAAAAGTGTTTCTTGGAGTTTCAGATCACTAGGCTCAGATTCCTCATACAAAAAGGGAGTTCCGGTCACTTGTTTCTTTTCCTCGCATTAGAGAATTAACATATAGTTCCTTCTCCAACCAGTGTTGTACAGATGCTTCCCATTAATGGGTTCAAACACTAAATCCCTCTCACTGATGCACCTTGCAATGGCTCATACCTCTCACCTAGCACTTGCCATTCAAGGTGATCTTTAACCTTAGATTACCCGTCAAAAGCTCGCAAGAGATAACTAATGGATGTCTCCTTGGAGTCCAAAAGCTTACCAAGTGTTGGCTATTCTAGAAAATCCTACCTTCAAGTCACCTCCCAGGGGCTCGCAAGGGGTAAACTAGTGAATCTCCATGGACGGAGATCACTTGCCTTACCAAGTGTTGGCCCAGGTGATTTAAAGACATTTTAAGTTAACTAAAAAGATAAAAACCATTAACGGGTCACTCTTTCTCTTCATTAAAAACTAAAACAACAAAACTTCTAATTGATGCATGAGGGAACTTACCCGGCTTTCTTCACTCCAAGAGACGAAGAGCCTAGCCTCTCATCCTCTGAGGAAAAATCCTCAGAGTTTGATTGGCTAGAAAGAAAAAGAACGAGAAAACAAAAATATATATGAAAAGCAGAGCAAGTGCTCTGTATTTTACTTCCTTGCAAATTTGTACAAAGGATGCGTCGTAACCACCCCTCAAGAACAAGCTCCCGAGAGATATATATAAAGAAAATTACAAAACAAAATATCTGAGGTTATTCACCCCTTTTCCAAACTTAATAACTAAGGAATCCTATAATTGGTGGGTTACAAGGAGAGTTTGGGGATTTAAACAACAAAAATCTAAAGAAAAATATCTCAGAGTGTCGGTTACAAATATCGGGAAGCACTAAGGACCATTTCGCAGGTGAAAACGAGGTCTGCGAGATTTCGCAGATGTACAAAAAGGGTTACGAAATCACTTCGCAGCAAAAGGCTAATTCCGCAGCGCTGCGAAGTTGGCTTTCATCTTGCGGTGTTTGGCTTCCATCGCGTCGTGAAACTTCAGAGGAACTCCACAACACTGTGCAAAAAGGCTGCGAAATCATTTCGCAACAAAAGGGTGATTTCGCAATGCTGTGCAAAATTCTTCCTTCAGCTTGGAGTGATCGGATTCCAATGGCTGTAACTCCTTCATTTCAACTCCGAATTGCACACCGTTTGAAGCGTTGGATTCTTTACTTCCTGAGCTTTGAAATGGTATATAGCATGTAGAAAATGGACTCCGGGAAGTGCTCTAAAAGTGGCTGACATGACTGTCATCAAGAATGCTTCATGGCAGATTTCTCTTTGCTTCCCCTCCTTGCATTCCGGATTTGCTTATGGAAAAGGACTTCAAAGCTTTGGATCTTCATGCTTCTGAGCTTTCCATTGCTTTGCCATGGATTCCAAATAACTCTCCTCAATCTCATATTGCTTTAGTGATCAAAAAGCTATCAAAACACCAAAACTTAACACAATTTGATTAGAATTGATTGCAAGGGTCCTTAACATGTTAATTGGGTTAAAAGGCAATAACTACTACTCAAAAGTGTTTAAAAGAGTTAATTACAAGCTATGAAATAACACTTTTTGAGTAGTAATCATATGACAGCCTACAATGCAAAGCCAGGAGCCCTAGCTCGACCAGAGCATCCAGAGATTCCACATCCAGAGTAGCCAGAGGAGCCACAGCCAGTTGAGATACCAGTTGACATGAGAGCACTTGCCCCTGCAGTGCCCTCTACAGAGCTTATACTTGAGGTTGCACCCTCTGCTCCTCCTGCTACATCAAAGACTCCTCCTCCATCTAAGCCTAGGATCACCATATCCATTTCCGAGTACAGAGGCCTATGTCACACCTTATAGACATTGACCACTTCTCAAAGCATCCTGACTCAGCAGATGACAGCTCTTCGTGCCCATTAGGAGTAGATTATCACCACCCAGACCCAACATACTACCATTCTTAGGCAGATACAACATCATCTGGGTATTCTATCGACTCTTGAGCATGTCATTCCTATCCTATCAGAGGCCCCTTCTTTCACAAAGCCGACTACAGGAGAGACAGAGGCATCCATCCCAAGCATTCCGACCTCGACAGCCAAGCCATCATCTTCACATGATCCTCCCACCATTATCTGATCATTTGCATAGTTTTCTTTCTGTATTTCCTAACTATAGTAAAACTTGTAATCCCATGCTTTTGATGTTTTATATATTGGGATTGGTTGTATTACTTGTTTTACTTTATAGTGTACTTTCATGAAGTAATAAAAATCTATCAATTTTTTAGTACCCTTCGCATTATTTTATTTTAATTCATCTACTCATATCTTTTATTGCTTTTGAAACATGTGGTTTCTCCTATTCTACTTGAACTTCATATCACTCAGGAGGTACCACTTTCTCCCTGTAATTTCAATCGCTCATGCCACATTAAGGACAATGTTCAGCTTGGTTGGGGGGAGAGTTGAGAAAGGAAGTTTTGTTATTAATGCTAAGTTATTTTGATAATTTAGTTGCTTTTTGCTTAATTTTAAAACTTTTTAAGTTTTTATTCTACTCTCCATGGTTATTAAGGAAAAATTCTCAAATTAAAATGAGAGAAATCGATTTTTTGTTTTTTTTACTTGACTTAGAGTTTGTATTATGCTTACTAAAGTTGATGAATTGTTGAAACTTCTATTGAATTCAACCTTATTTCTTCCACTTTAAGCTATTCACACACTGTGCACAATAGGTTCCGAGTATAAGATGAAAAACTATTTCCCTCTTGACTTAGGAAAATTTTAGACTTGGTAACTTTGACCTCATTTAATAGTGTTGGAACACCTTATAAAAGGCCAATGAGCCTTTGAAAAAGAAAAAAAAAAATAAAAATGTTTGCTTGCCTTGAAACCCGAGCAAGGTCTGAGGAGTATATGGTGAAAATCTTTAAAACCTGGTGCCCTAAGCCTTAATTGGTTGGGAGTCACCGACCTCAATGCTCATTACAAGGGTGAATAGGTGGAGTTTAACATACTGTACATGCTTGGGTATTGAAAATTCATTCTCAAAAGTCCGGGGTAAAATCCGAGGAGTTAGTGGTTGAAAGATCCTTAAAGCTTGA
Source organism: Vitis riparia (assembly GCF_004353265.1). Lineage (NCBI taxonomy): Eukaryota > Viridiplantae > Streptophyta > Magnoliopsida > Vitales > Vitaceae > Vitis > Vitis riparia. The sequence continues at coordinate 14,523,838 of NC_048431.1, forward strand.
TGCCCTAAACCTTAATTGGTTGGGAGTCATCGATGGACCCCCGTGACATGGACAATTTAGAAAAGAATACCTTTAAGCCTTGTACTCCTACAATGAAAAAAATTATGAAACAAAAGGGTGCGTTCTTAGCCTATTGAATTTGGTCAGTTTTCTAAGTGTTGAAAAAGAACTAGTTTGGGGGGAGAGATTAGTTCAGCATACTATATTTGGAAACTATCAAGTAACACTTAGATTTTTGTGGAAGAGTAAGGTTTGGTCCTTTGGAAGTGGAAAAGATTTTAAAGCTTCAATTTGCATAATGCCTTCTCTTTATCAATTGTGATTAGGCAAAGTATTTGATAACTCTTGCTGAAATTTGAGTTGTATATCTTTAATGTTCCATGTGAGAGTTTGATCATCATGCCACTTAAATTTTTTTGAAGTGATCAACATGATTTTGTAGAGTATATTACTGTTTATTTTACTTTTTCTCTCCTTCATTGCTAAGGGACTAGCAATGTATCGGTTGGGAGGAGTGATTACTACTCAAAAAGTGTTAGTTTGTAGCTTGTAATTAACTCTTTTAAACACTTTTGAGTAGTAGTTATTACCTTTTAACTCAATTAGCATATTAAGGACCTTTGCAATCGTTTCTAATCAAATTGTGTTAAGTTGGTGTTTTTTATAGTATTTTGATCACCAAAGCAATCCAAGATTGAGAAGAGTTCTATGGAATCCATGGAAAAACAATTAGAATCTCATTTATATGAGGAACCCAAGCCTTGAAGCTTATAGTCCTTTGCCAAACGCAAATCATGAATGCAAGGAGGGAAAACAAAAAGATCTAACATGAAGAATTCAAGAGGATAGCAACCGTTGGACACTTTTGGAGCACTTTCTAGAGTTCATTTCATGCATACTATATGTCGTTTCGAAGCTCAGGAAGTCAAAAATCCAACGCTTCAAACAGTGTATGAATCGGAGTTGAAATGAAGAAGTTATAGCCATTGGAAACCAATCACACCAAGCTGAAGGCCAATTTCGCAGGCTGCGAAATCAACCTTTGGCTGTGAAATGGAGACCTTTAGCTTGCGAAATTTTGCAGCCATCTTGCATGCCTGTGAAATCCTCCTGAGTGCTTCCAGATATTTGTAACTGACACTTTTAGATTTTTTTCTTGAGATATTTGTTATTTAAATCCCCATTTTCTCCTTGTAATCCACCAATCATAGGATTCCTTAGTTAATAAGTAAGAACAAAGGGTGAATAACCTCATATATATAGTTTGTAATTTTCATTACACAGATATATCTCGGGAACTTGTTCTCAAAGACAACTTTTTGTATAGTTTTGAAGGAAGTAAAATACAGAGCTTTACTCTGCCTTACCTACTCATTTTGATTGTATTTTTCTTACTAGCCAAACAAGCTCTGAGGATGTTTCCTCAGAGAATGAGTGGCTAGGATTTTTGTCTCTTAGAGATAAGGTAACTGGGTAAGGTGCAGAGTGCAAGAATTAGTAGTTTTGTTGTTTCAGCTATCAATGAAGAGAAAGTGTGGCCCGTTAATGGTTTCTATGTTTTTAGTTAACTTAAAATGCCTTTAATTCACCTAGGCTAACACTTGGTAAGGCAAGTGATCTCCGTCCATTGAGATGCACTAGTTTACGTCTTGCGAGCCTTTGGGAGGTGACTTGAAGGTAGGATTTTCTAGAATTGCCAACACTTGGTAAGATTTTGGACTCTAAGTATACATCCATTAGTTATCTCTTGTGAGCTTTTGAAGGGAAATCCAAGGTTAAGGATCACTTTGAATGGCAAAATGCTAGGTGAGAGGCACGAGCCATTGCAAGATGCATCGGTGAGAGGGATTTAGTGTTTGAATCCAATAAAGGGAAGCATCTGTACAACACCAATTAGAGAATTAACTATATGTTAATTCTCTAATGCGAGGAAAAGATTTAAGTGACTGGAACTTTGTTTTTGTATGAGGAGCCTGACCCTAGTGATCCTAAAACTCCAAGAAATGCTTTTCTTTATAAGTAATTCCCATTACTTTCTTTTTAGTTAGATTAAAACCAATCATTTTTCAACCAAAGTTTATGTTTTCTTTTAAAGCTAACCTTGAAATGAAAAAGCATCAATTCAACTTTGAATTGTTATCAGTTGTAAGTTGAAAACCCTTCCCAATGAACGATCCTAGAGCCACTATGCTATATTAGCTAAGGCTATCCTAGCACATGGTGATATAGGTTATAAATTTTGTTGATTACTCCTATCTGAGGGCCAAAAATTAAGGTACATCAGCTAGGCACGCAATCAGTTGAGTTGTTCAAAGCATCCACAGCCTTGTGCTCACGACTTAGAGTAACACATATCATCCAAAGCCTTGACTTGTTCATAGCATCTAGAACCCTAATCTCACGACCTAGAGTTGTTTATGTCAAACACAACCCTTAGCTATTTATAGTATCTAGAGCCCTGAGCTCACAACGAAGAGCCATTCATGTCATCTACAACCTTGTTCTATTCATAGCATCTAGAGCCTTGAGCTCACGATACAAAGTCATTCATGTCATCCAAAGTCGTGAGCTATTCATAGAACCTTGAGCTCCAAGCTCACAACCCAAAGACATTGATGTCCACCACAACCCTGAGTTGTTTATAGTATCTACATTCCTAAGCACACGACTTGGAGTTGTTCGTAGCATCTTAAGCCCTAAGCTCACAACCTGAAGTCGTTCATGTCATTCACAACCTTGAGCTGTTCATAGCATCTAGAGCCTTGAGCTCATGACCTGGATTCATTCATGTCAATGATAGGTATGTGCTATTCATAGCATTTTAGAGTCATGGTCTCACGATCAAGAATCATTCATATCATCCACACCCTTGAGTTATTCGTATGATTTAGAGGCTTGAGCTCATGGGATCCTGAGTCGTTCATATCATGCACAACCTTCAATTGTTCATAGCATCCACGACCCTAAGCTAACGACCTAGAGTAGCTCATGTCATCCACAACCTTGAGTTGTTCATAGCATTTAGAGTGCTGAGGTCATGATTGGAAGTCATTCATGTTATCCATATACTTGAGTTTTTCATAGCATTTAGAGCCATAGGCTCACGACTAAGAATCATTCATATCATCCACAATACTGAGTTGTTTATAGCATCTAGAGACCTAAGCTCACAGGACTCCAAGTCATTCATATCTTCCACAACGTTGTGCTATTCATAGCATCCATAGCCTGAGATTATGATCTAGAGTAGCTCATATGATCTATAACCTTGAGTTGTTCATAGCATCTAGAGCTTGGAAGTCACGAACCAGAGTCGTTCATGTCAACCATAACCCTAAGCTGTGTGTGGAATCTATAACCCTAAACTCACCACCCAAAGTTGTTCATGTCATGCATAACCCTGAGTTGATAATAACATCTAGAGTCCTAAGTTGTTCATAACATTTAGAGCCTTGAGCTCATGACCCAGAGTTATTCACGTTAACCATAGCCTTGAGTTTTTCATATCATCCTTAACCCTGTGGTGTTCGTAGCATCTCGAGGCCTGAACTCATGGGATCTCAAGTCATTCATATCATCCATAACTTTGAGTTTTTTGTAGCATCTATAACCCTAAGCTCATGACTCAAAGTGGTTCATGTCAACCACAACTTTGAGTTGTTCATAGTATCTAGAGTCATGAGCTAACGACTTGGAGTCATTCATGTCATGCACAACCTTGAGCTTATGACGCAGAATCGTTCATATCATCTACATCCCTGAGTATCCCATATCACCTAGAGGCCTAATCTCATAGGATCCTGAATCATTCATATCACCCACAATGTTGAGCTATTCAAAGCATCCCCAACCTTGAGCTCATGACCCGAAGTAGCACATATCATCCACAACCTTAAGTTGTTCATAACATCTAGAACCTTAAGATCATAACCCAAAGTCAATCATGTTAACCACAACCCTGAGCTATTCGTAGCATTTAGAGCCCTAAGCTCACGATTTTCAGTCATTCATGTAATCCACAACCCTGAGTTGTTTATAACATTTAAAGCCTTGGGCTCACGACCAAGAATCGTTCATATCATCCACACCCTTGAGTTGTTCATGTCATCTGGAGGCTTGAGCTTATAGGATCCCAAATCGTTTATATCATCCATAACCCTAAGTTGCTCATAACATCCAGAGCCTTGAGTTAATTGATGGGAAAACCCATATCTCTATATTTCCCAAGTCTGGATCAGGTTAGGAATACGCATAACTATCCTAGGCTTTTTCTAAATTCTACACAGAGTGAAAAAATAAAATTTTTATACTTTAAAAGGATTCAGAAATTCCTAACAACAACCATTCCTTGAATTCATATGTTCCCAAATCAAATCCACATGGTAAAGATGAAGATCAAAATCGTAGAAGTCTCATATACCCGAAGTCTTCCACTCGATGACTCAAACCTTAATCATGGCACACTTTCGGTGGGGATGAAAAGAGGATGGAGGCTATGACTCTCTACCTCTCTGGATGATGGAAGACAAAGCTATGGAAATCCTAACTCTTAGAGGTTATTTATAGGGTTCCTAAGTGAGCTTAAGTGGCTTAAGCCCACATGGGCTTGGGTCACTTAACCTAACCCAAAATTGGTTGTAATTGATTAATTAACCCAATAAGGCCTAATAATTAATCACGTAATCCTATCCAAAGACCTTATTCACTTACCCCTATGCAACTTTACATAATTACCAAAACGCTCTTATGCCTAAAAGTGAACTTAGAGCCAATTCGACCCTCATAACCCATGCTAACAAGGTATATGAGCTCAAAGTGGGGACCACTGTGATTGATAGGACTACTGGCTCCCTTAGAATCAAATTCTGAAGTTGATTCAACATCCCATTATAGAGAATCAATTGAACTCTAGTATCCTATGTAAATATACGAGACACCAAGTGCTCGAGTCCATGACCTGGTATCCATTGTGTTCAGTCTCCCCATGAACTAGTGTTTGTAGTCTAACAAGGTGAAAGCTATCAGTCTTTCAAGACTGTCTCTACCATCCTTGCATTACAAATCCTCCTATTATGTGTTCAATTGACATATCTTAGCTCTTAAAGAGCTTATGTCAAGTTCAACTTATGGAACTATTATAGCCATAGTTTCCATGAATACACCTCCTTAGGATTACTCAATTAGACACTCTACCTCAATCCCAAGAGATATCATGGTGCCTTTATTGAGAATACCTATTGCTACCGGCTTCCATTAACTGTGACCCAATCCATAAGGAATTTATGATCAACTTACAATCTCACCCATAGGTCAAAGCCACTACTAACTTCAATAGTAGCTCTATATTCTCTCAAGGTTGAGAGACAATACAATGAAACAACTTGGTGGAAATGCACCTTAAGTCATTTACAATGCAAAAGGCTGAGGCAAGAATGCTCATAGAGTATAATACATGGAATAAGGATGGATAACAATGAAACTGGAACATCATTAAATAAATAATGAATTCCAAAATTAGTACACCATGTCATGCTTTTAAGGGCTCTATCCTAACACTAGAGCCCTTAGCTCATGATTAAGAGTGATTCATGCCTAGTTAGTGTACCTTGATTTCGGTCCTCAGACAGGAGTGATCAACAAAATTTATAACCTATATCTCCATGTACTAAGATAGGCTAAGCTAACATAGCATAGTGGCTCTAGGATCGTTCATTGGGAAGGGTTTTCAACTTACTACTGATATTAATTCAAAGTTGAATTGGTGCTTTTTTATTTCAAGGTTAGCTTTAAAAGAAAACATAATCTTTAGTTGAAAAAGGATTGGTTTTAAGCTAACCAAAAATAATAGTAACTGAAATTACTAATAAAGAAAAGTGTTTCTTGGAGTTTTAGGATCACTGGGGTCAAGCTCCTAATACAAAAATAGAGTTCCGATCACTTGAATCTTTTCCTCGCATTGGAGAATTAACATATAGTTATTTCTCTAACCGGTGTGGTACAGATGCTTCCCTTTTATGGATTCAAACACTAAATCCCTCTCATTGATTCATCTTGCAATGACTCGTGCCTCTCACCTAGCATTTACCATTCAAGGTGATCCTTAACCTTGGATTTCCCTTCTCAAGCTCGCAAGAGATAAGTAATGGATGTCTCTTTAGAGTCCAAAAGCTTACCAAGTGTTGGCTATTCTAGAAAATCCTACCTTCAAACCACCTCCCAAAAGCTCACAAGAGATAAACTAGTGCATCTCAATGGATGGAGATCATTTGCCTTACCAAGTGTTGGCCCATGTGATTTAAAGGCGTTTTAAGTTAACTAAAAACATAGAAACCATTAACGGGTCACACTTTCTTTTCATTAAAAACTGAAACAACAAAACTTCCAATTTTGCATTCGGCACCTTACCCAGCTTCCCAAACTCCAAGAGACAAAAATTCTAGCCACTCATTCTCTGAGGAAACATCCTCAGAGCTTGTTTGGCTAGTAAAAAAAATACAATCAAAGTGAGTAGGTAAGGCAGAGCAAAACTCTGTATATTACTTCCTTCAAAACTATACAAAAAGTTGTCTCTAAGAACAAGCTCCCAAGATATATCTGTAAAGAAAATTACAAACTATATATATGAGGTTATTCACCCCTTTGTTCTTACTTGTTAACTAAGGAATCCTATGATTGGTGGATTACAAGGAGAGAATGGGGATTTAAACAACAAATATCTGAAGAAAAAAATCTTAAAGAGTCGGTCGCAAATATCCGAAAGCACTCAGGTGGATTTCACAAGCATGCAAGAGGGGCTGCGAAATTTTGCAAGCTAAAAGTCTCCATTTCGCAGTCAAGGCTGATTTCGCAGCTAGCACCTTGTGATTTCGTAGCTGCGAAATTGGCCTTTAGCTTGGTGTGATTGGCTTCCAATGACTATAACTTCTTCATTTCAACTCCGATTTATGCACTGTTTGAAGCGTTGGATTCCTAACTTCCCGAGCTTCGAAAAGACATATAGTATGCATGAAATGGACTCCCGAAAGTGCTCTAAATGTGTCCAACAGTTTTTGTTCTCTTGAATTCTTCATGGTAGATTTCTCTCTTTACTTTCCTTCCTTGCATTCATGATTTGCTTTTGGCAAAGGACTATAGAGCTTCAAATCTTGGGTTCTTCATATAAATGAGCTTCCAATTGCTTTGCCATGGATTCTATAGAACTCTCCTCAATCTTGGATTGCTTTGGTGATAAAAAAGCTATCAAAAACACTAAAAATTAATACAATTTGATTAGAAATGATTGCAATGGTACTTAATATGCCAATTGAGTTAAAAGGTAATAAATACTACTCAAAAGTGTTTAAAAGAGTTAATTACAAGCTACAAAATAACACTTTTTGAGTACTAATCAAAGAGTAGTTCATGTTAACCACAGACCTGAGTTGTTCATGTCATCTAGAGCCTTGAGCTCACGACCATGAGTCATTCTTGTCATCCATAACCCTGAGGTGTTCATAGCATTTAGAGTTTGGTGCTCATGACCAAGAATCGTTCATATCTTCTAGAGCCTTGAGCCATTCATAGCATCTAGAGGTCTGAGCTCACGGGATCATGAGTTGTTCATATCATCCATAACTTTGAGTTATTCATAGAATCTAGAACCTTGAGCTCACGACACGCAGTCATTCATGTCATCCACATCCCTGAATTATTCATGGCATCTAGAGCTTGTTGCTGACAACCCAAAGTGGTTGATGTTAACCACAACCTTGATTTGTTCATAGCAACTAAAGCCTTGAGTTCACGATTTGGAGTTGTTCATGTCATCGATAGCCCTAAACTATTCCTAACATCTAAAGCTCTGAGCTTACGACCTTAAGTCATTCATGTCATCCATAGCCTAGAGCAGTTCATAGCATCTAGAGGCTTGGCCTCACAACATAGAGTCGTTCATATCATCCATAACCCTTGGCTATACATAGCATCTAAAGGCCTAAGGTCACAGGATCACGAGTTGTTCATATCATCCACAACTTTGAGTTGTTCATAGAATCGAGATCCTTGAGCTATTCACAACATCTAGAGCCCTAAGCTCACAACCTTTAGTCATTCATATCATCCAAAGCCCTGAGTTGGTCATGACCGAGAATCATTCATATCATCCACAACCTTAAGTGATTGATAGCACTTAGAGGTTTGAACTCATAGGATCCCGAGTCGATCATATCATTCACAACCTAAAGCAGTTCATAGCATCCAAATCCATGGGCTCATGATGTGGAGCAACTCATGTCATCCATAAGCCTACGTTGTTCATAGCATCTAGAGCCTTAAGCTCATTACTCGGAGTTGTTCATGTCAACCATATACCTGATCTGTTTATATCATATAGAGCCTTAAGATCATAACCTTGAGTAGTTCATGTCCTCTATAGCCCTGAGTTGTTCATTACATTTAGTGCCTTGTGCTCAAAACCAAGAATCATTCATATCATCCAAAGCCCTGAGTTGTTCATAGCATCTAGAATCTTGAGCTCACGAGATCCCGAGTCGTTCATATCATCCACAACTTTGACTTGTTCATATTATCTAGAGCCCTGAGCTCATAACATGACGTCATTTATGTAATCCACATCCTTGAAGTGTTTATAGCATCTAGAGCCTTGAACTCATGACTTAGAGTCATTCAGGTCATCCATAGCCTTGAATTGTTCCTAGCAGCTAAAGCCTTGACCTCATGACCTTGAGGCATTCATGTCATCCATAGTCGAGAGTTGTTCATAAAATTTAAAGCCTAAAGCTCACGACCTTAAGTCGTTCATGTCATCCACAACCCTGAGTTGTTCATAACATTTGGAGCCTTCTCCTCATGACAAAGCATCATTCGTATCACCTGAAGCCCTAAGCTATTCATAGCATCTAAAGGCTTAAGCTCACAGGAATCCATGTTGTTCATATTATCCATAACTTTGAGCTTTTCATAGCATCTAGAGCCCCGAGCTCATCACATGGAGTTGTTCATGTCATCCACATCTCTGAATTGTTTATAGCATTTTAAGCCCTTAACTCATGACCCAAAGTCGTTCATGTTAACCATAACCCTGAGTTATTCAAAACATCTAGAGTGTTGAGCTTATAACCAAGAGTTGTTCATTTCATCCAGAGCTCAGAGTTTATGATCTTGAGTCCTTCATGTCATCCACAACCTTAAGCTATTCATAGAGCTGATGACTTGGAATCGTTCATCTTTCCATAGTCCCGAGCTATTCATAGAATCTAGAGGCCTAAGTACACGGGATCCCGAGTCGTTCATATTATCCACAACTTTGACTTGTTCATAGCATCTAGAGCACTGAGCTCACAACATGACATCATTTATGTCATCCACATCCCTGAATTATTCATAACATCTAGAGCCTTGAACTCATGACTTGGAGTGATTCAGGTTATCCATAGCCTTGAGTTGTTCTTAACATCTAAAGCCTTAAGCTCACTAACTTGAGACGTTCATGTCATCCATAGTCAAGAGTTGTCCATAGCATTTAGAGCCCTAAGCTCACAACCTTTAGTTTTTCATGTAATCCACAACCCTAAGTTGTTTATAACATTTAAAGCCTTAGGCTCATGACTAAGAATCGTTCGTATCATTCACACCCTTGAGCTATTCACGCATCTGGAGGCTTGAGCTTACAGGATCCCAAGTCATTCATATCATCCACAACCCTAACCTGTTCATAACATCCAGAGCCTTGAGTTAACTTATAGGAAAAACCCATATCTTTTTATTTCCCAAGTTTGGATCAGGTTAGGAATATGCATAAAACTATCCTAGGTTTTTTCTAAATTCTATGTACAGTGAAAAAATAACATTTTTATATTTTAAAAGGATTCAGAAAGTACTAACAAAAACCATTCCTCGAATTCAGATGTTCCTAAATCAAATCCACATGGTGAAGATGAAGATCAAAATCGTAGAAGTCTCGTAAACCTAAAGTCTTCCACTCGATGACTCAAACCTTGATCACGACACACTTTCGGTAGGGAGGAAAAGATGGTGGAGGCTATGGCTCTCTACCTCTCTGGATTGTGGAAGACAAAGCTATGGAAACCCTAAACCTTAGAGGGAATTTATAAGGTTCCTAAGTGGGCTTAAGTGACTTGAGCCCATATGGGCTTGGGTGACTTAACCTAACCTAAAATGGGTTATAATTTATTAATTAACCCAATAGGGCCTACTAGTTAATCATGTAATTCAATCCAAAGACCTTGTTCAATTACCCCTATGCAACCTTACGTAATTACCAAAACGCTCTTATGCACAAAAGTGAACTTAGAGCCAATTCGCCCCTCATAACCCATGCTAACAATGTACATGAGCTCAGAACGAGGACCACTAGGACATATAGGAATATTAGCTCCCTTAGAATCCAATTCTAAATTTGATTCAACATACCACTATAGATAATCAATTGAACTCTAGTATCCTATGTAAATAACAACGAGACACCAAGTGCTTGGGTCTGTGACTTGGTATCCATTGTGTTTAGTCTCCCCATGAACTAGTGTCTGTAGTCTAACAAGGTGAAAGCTATCAATCTTTTAGGACTACCTTTACCATCCTTAAGTTACAAATCATCCTATTATGTGTTCAATTGACATATCTTAGCTCTTAAAGAGCCTATGTCAAGTTCCACTTATAAAACTATTACGGCCACAGTTTTCATTAATACACCTCCTTAGGATCACTCAATGGGACAAACTATCTCAATCCCAAGAGATATCATGGTGCCTTTATTGAGAATACCTATTACTATCGACTTCTATTAACTATGACCCAATCCATAAGGAATTTATAATCAACTTACGATTTCACCCATAGATCAAAGCCACTACTAACTTCAACACAAGGTCAATATTCTCTCAAGGTTGAGAGACAGTACAATGAAGCAGCTTGGTGGAAATGCACCTTAAGTCATGTATAATGCAAAAGGCTGAGGCAAGAATGCTCATAGAGTATAATACATGGAATAAGGATGGATAACAATGAAACTGGAACATCATTAAATAAATAATTAATTCCAAAATTAGTACACCATGTCATGCTTTTAAGGACTCTATCCTAACACTAGAGTCCTTAGCTCAGGATTAAGAGTAGTTCATGTCAACCACAGACTTGAGTTGTTCATGTCATCTAGAGCCTTGAGCTCACGACCATGAGTCATTCTTGTCATCCATAGCCTTGAGGTGTTCATAGCATTTAGAGTTTGGTGCTCACGACCAAGAATCATTCATATCTTCCAAAGCCCTAAGCCATTCATAACATTTAGAGGTTTAAGCTCACGGGATCATGAGTTGTTCATATCATCCACAACTTTGAGCTATTCATAGAATCTTGAACCTTGAGCTCAGGACATGCAGTCGTTCATGTCATCCATATCCCTAAATTGTTCATAGCATCTAGAGTCTGTAGCTCACGACCCAAAGTAGTTCATGTCAACCATAGCCTTGATTTGTTCAGAGCATCTAAAGCCTTGAGCTCATGATCCAAAGTTTTTCATGTCATCCACATCCTCGAACTGTTCTTAACATTTAGAGCTCTGAGTTTACGATCTTGAGTCATTCATGTCATCCATAGCCTAGAGCGACTCATAGCATCTAAAGCCCTGACCTCACGACCTAGAGTCATTCATATCATCCACAACCCTTAGCTATTCATAGCATCTAGAGGCCTAAGCTCATGTGATCATGAGTTGTTCATATCATCCACAACTCTGAGTTGTTCATAGAATCTAGAGCCCAGATCTCATGACCTAGAGTTATTCTTCTCAACCATAGCTCTAAGTTGTTCATAACATTTAGAGCCCTGAGCTCAAGACCTAGAGTCATTTATTTGAACCATAACCTTAAGTTGCTTATAACATCGAAGGCCTTGAGCTCACGACTTAGTTGTTCATGTCATCAATAACCTTAATCTTTTCATAGCATCTAGAGCTCATAGCTCATGACCTGAAGTCATTCATGTCAACCATAGTCCTAATCTGCTCACAACATCTAGAGCCTTGACCTCACAACCTAGAGTCGTTCATATCATCCACAATCTTGAGCTTTTCATAGCATCTAGAACATTGAGGTCACAACTCATAGTCATTTATGTCTTCTACAACTCGAAGCTGTTCAAATAAACTAGAGCCTTGAGCACATAACCCAAAGTTTTTCATGTCATGTAGAGCCCTGAGCTATTCATAACATCTAGAACCTTAAGCTCACCACCTAAAGTCATTCTTATCATCCATAACCCTAAGCTATTCATAGCATCTAGATCCCTAAGTTCACATCTTGGAGTTGTTCATGTCAACCACAACCCTAAGTTCTTCATAGTATCTAAAGCCCTAAGCTCATGAGCCTGAGTCATTCATGTCATCCATAACCCCGAGTTGTTCGCAACATCTAGAGCTTAGAGCTCACAACCTAGAGTCGTTTATGTCAACCACAATCTTGAGTTGTTGATAATCTCTAGAGCCTTGAGCACATAGGTTCCCGAGTCGTTCATATCATCCAAAACCCTCAACTATTCATAGTTTTTAGAGCCTTAAGCTCATGACCTCGAGTCGTTCTTATCAACCACAACTTGAACTTGTTCATAGTATTTACAACCTTAATATCATAACCCAAATTTGTTCAAGTCATTCACATCCTCGAGATCATGACGCATAATTGTTCATACCATCCACAACCCTAAGTTGTTCATATAATCTAGATGCCTTAGCTCATAGGGTCCCGAGTCATTCATATCATCTACAACATTGATATATTCATAGCATCAACAACCCAAAGCTTATGGCCTAAAGTCATTCATGTAAACCATAACCTTGAGCTGTTCATAGCATCTAGAGGCCCAGGCTCACAAACTAGAGTAGTTCATGTCAACCATAACCCTGAGTTGTTCATAGCACTTAGGGCCATGCACTCACAACTAAGAACTGTTCATAACATCCACAACCCTGAGATGTTCATAACAGATATATTATTGAGCTCACGGGATCCGGAGTCGTTCGTATCATCCATAACCCTGGGTCGTTGATAGCATTCATATCATTGAGCTCACGGCCTAGTGTAGCTCATGTCATTCACTGCCTCAAGTTGTTCATAGCATTTAGAGCCTTGAGCTCATGACTTAGATTTTTTCATGTGATCTATAACCTTAAGTTATTCATAGCATCTAGAGCCCTGAGCTCACAACGCAGATTCATTCTTATCAACCATAGCCTTGAGATGTTTATAACATTTATAGTCTTGAGCTCATGTCCCGATGTTGTTCAAGTCCTTTACAACCCTTAGATATTCATAGCATTTAGACCATAAGCTCACGTCCTATAATCATCATATCATCCTTAGCCCAAAGTCGTTCATAACATCTAGAGGCCTGAGCTCACGACCTAGATTCATTCATTTCAGCCATGTCATGAGCTATTCATAAGATCTAAAGCCTTGAGCTCATGACCTAGAGTCATTGATTCGTGGTCCCAATGCTGGTGTCTTCTAATTCAGTCCCCAGATGGGAGTAATCAACAAAATTTATAACCTATTTCACCATGTACTAGGATAGCATAGCTAGCATAGCATAGTGGCTCTAGGATCGTTCACTGGGATGGGTTTTCATTTCACACCTGATATTAGTTTAAAGAATTGGATTGGTGCTTTTTCTTTTCTAAGTTAGCTTTAAAAGAAAACATAAACTTTGGTTTGAAAAGGTTGGTTTTAAGCTAACCAAAAAAATAGTAACTGAGTTTTAATTATAAAGAAAATGGTCTCTTGGATTTTCAGGTTACTAAGTTCAGGCCCCTTATACAAAAATGGAGATTTCCGGATCTTTCCTCGCATTAGGGATTTAACATATAGTTATCCTCCCAACCAGTGTGTTAAAGTTGCTTCCCATTAATGATTTCAACACTAATTCCCTTTCACTGATGCATCTTGCAATGGCTCGTGCCTCTCACCTAGCATTTGCCATTCAAGGTGATCCTTAACCTTAGATTACCCTTCACAAGCTTGCAAGAGATAACTAATGGATGTCTCCTTAAAGTCCAAAAGCTTACCAAGTGTTGGCTATTCTAGAAAATCCTACCTTTAAACTACCTACCAGAGGCTTGCAAGAGATAAACTAGTGTAACTCAATGGATGGAGTCCACTTGCCTTACCAAGTGTTGGCCCAGGTGATTTTAAGGCGTTTTAAGTTAACTAAAAATATAAAAACCATTAATGGGTCACAACTTCCTCTTCATTAAAAATTGAAACAAGGAAAACTCTCACTTTTGTAGTTGGGTCCCTTACCTAGCTTCCTTCCGTCTAAGAGACAAAAAGTCTAGCCACTTATCCTCTGAGAAAACATCTTCAGAGGTTGTTTGGCTAGAATGAAAAATACAATCAAAACGAGAAGGTAAGGTAGAGCAACGCTTTGTATATTTCTTACTAAAAACATGTACAAGTGATCCCCACTCCAATATCTTCCCCTCCTTAGAGAGAGACGAGAGATATCAGAGATGGTTGAGAGATATCGAATTGTATCTGGGATTGTATCCCGAGGATTTTTTTACAAGGAGATATCTTAGGATATATAAAGAGAGATATTTTCAACCTCTTAATTAGATATCCTAAATATCATAAAAGATCTTCAACTGATTACAAGGAGAGAACTGATAATTTACACCAAATATCTTAAGGTAAAAAAATCTAAAAGAGACAGTGTAAAATATCTAGCTATTACATTTTCGCATTGGAGACAGGTGGTGCGAAAAATTTTGCATCGGAGAAAGTTAGTGCGGAAATTTTCACATTGGGAAAGTGTGCTGCAAAAATTTTTGCATTGAGAAATGTCAGTGCAAAAATTTTCGCATCAGGGAATGTCAATGCGAAAATTTTCGCATCAGGGAATGTCAATGCAAAATTCCTCCTCAACTTTGCGCAGTCACCTTCAAACGGCCATAACTTCCTCGTTTCATCTCCAAATTGCACACCGTTTGAAGCGTTGGACTCCTGACTTCCTGATATTTGAAATGATATATAGCATGTAAGAATTGGACTCCAGGAAGTGCGCCAAATTGTCCTTACAACTTCTGTCCTTTGAATTTCGCATAGCATGTGAAGATTTCGCATCACCATGTAAAATTGCTTCATGAAGGATTTCTCTCTCTGATTCTCTTCCTTGCATCTCTTGATTGGCTTGGAAACTCATTCCCAAGGGTTGCACAAATTTCTCCCTCATTCTTGGCTTTCTTCAATGATAAAAAAGCTATAAAAAACACCAAAACTAGCCAAAAATTGATTAAAAACATATGCAAAGGTCCTTAACATGCCAATTGAGTTAAAAGATATTAATTAATACTCAAAAATGTTTAAAAGAGTTTATAACAGGCTATAAAAGAGCCCTTTTTGAGTAGTAATCAATCATTCATGTCAACTATATCCCTAAGCTTTTCATAGCACTTAGAGCCATAGGCTCATGTCTTAGAATCGTTAATATCATCTTTAGCCCAAAGTTATTCATAGCATCTAGAGGCCTCTACTCACAACCTCGAGTCGGTCATGTCAACCATAGTTCTGAATTGTTCATGGCATTTAGAGTCCTACGCTCACGACCTAGACTCATTCATGTCAACCATAACACTGAGTTGTTCATAGTATTTTTAGCTAGAGGCTCACAACCAAGAATAGTTTATACCATCCTTATCCTTGAGCTATTCATAGCATTCAGAGGATTGAGCTCACAACCCAAAATCGTTCATGTAATCCATAACCTTGAGTTATTCATAGCATCTAGAGTTCTAAGCTCAAGACCTAGAGTTGTTCATGTCAACCACTATCCCAAGCTATTCATAGCTTCTATAACACTGCACTCGCGACCCATAGTCAATCATGTCTACCACAATGTTGAGCCATTCATAGCATTTAAATCCATAGGCTCGCGACTAAGAATCGTTGATATCATCCTCAATCATGAGTTGTTCATAGCATTTAAAGGCCTGAGCTAACGGGATCTCTAGTCATTCTTATTATCCACAATCCTGATCTGTTCAAAACATCTAGAGCCTTGAGTTGACGACTCAAACTTGTTCTTGTCATCCACAACCCTAAGCTATTCATAACATTTAGAGCCTTAAGCTCATGACCTGGAGTTGTTCATGTCAACTATAACCCTGAGTTATTCATAACATCTAAAAATTTGAGGTCATGACCTAGAGTCATTCCTGTCATTCACAACCCTGAGCTATTCATAGCCTTGAAGACCATGGTCTTATGACCAAGAATCATTCACATCATCCATAACCCTAAGCTTGTCATAACATCTAGAGGCTTGAGCTCATAGGATCCCGAGTCATTCTTATCATCCCCAGCCTTCAACTGATCATAGCATCCAAAGCCTTGAGCTCACAACATGGAGTAGCCCATGTCATCCACAACCTTGACTTATTCATAGTATCTAGAGCCCTGAGCTGATGACTTGGAGTCATTCATGTCATCAATAGCCCTAAGTTGTTTATAGCATCCAAAGCCCTCAGCTCGTGACCAGTAGTCGTTCATATCATCCATAACCCTAAGCTGTTGATATCATCTCAAGCCCTAAGCTCATGATCCAATGTCGTTCATGTCATTCATAGCCTTGAGTTGTTCATAGGATTTATAGCCTTGAGCACACAACCCAGAGTCATTTATGTTATCCACAACCCTGAGTTGTTCATACCATCTCGAGCTCTGAGTTCACGACTTAAAGTTGTTCATTTCAACCACAGCCCTGAACTATTTGTAGCATCTAGAGCCTTGAGTTCACAACCTATAATCATTCATATCATTCTCAACCTTGAGTTGTTCATAGAATCTAGAGGTCTGAGCTCACGGGATCTCAAGTTGTTCTTATCATCCACAACCTTGTGCTATTCAAAGCATCTAAAGCCTTGACCGGACAACCTAGAGTCATTCATGTCATTCACAACCCTGAGTTGTTCATAACATTTAGAGCCTTGAGCTCATGACCCGAAGTCATTCATGTTAACCACAACCCTAAGCTATTCATAACATCTAGAATTTTAAGCTTACAACCCAAAGTCATTCATGTTCTTCATAGCCTTGAGATATTCATAACATTTAGGGCCATGGGCTCATGACCAAGAATCATTCATATCATCCAAAAACCTGAGCTGGTCATAGCATATAGAGGTTTGAGCTCACTAGATTCCAACTCGTTTATATCATCGATAACCCTAAGTTGATTATAGAATGTAGAGCCCTATGCTCATGACCCAGAGTAGCTCATGTCATCCACAACCTTAAGCTGTTCATAGTATCTAGAGCCTTGAACTCACAACTCGGAGTTATTCATGTCATCCATAGCCCTAAGCTGCTCATAGCATCAAGAGCCCTCAGCTCACAACCCATAGTCATTCATGACAACCATAGCATTGAGCTATTGATAGCATCTCAAGCCCTTAGCTCATGACCCAATGTCATGCATGTCATCTGCAAGCCTGAGCTCTTCATAGAATCTATAGCCCTAAGCTCACGACTCGTAGTCGTTAGTGTTATCCATAACCCTTAGTTATTCATACCATCTCGAGCCCTTAGCTCACGACTCGTAGTCGTTCATTTCATCTACAGCCTTAAACTATTCATAACATCTAGAGCCTTGAGTTCATGACCCAAAACTATTCATATGATCCACAAACCTGAGTTGTTCATATCATTTATATTCTTCAGCTCACAACCTAGAATCGTCCATATCATCCACCATCGTGAGTTGTACATAGTATCTAGAGACCTCAACTGATGACCTAGTAAAGTACCTGTCATCGACAACCTTAAGCTATTCATAGCATTTACAGCTTGGAGCTCACATCCCAAAGATGTTCATGTGAACCATAACCCTAAGCTATTCATAGTATTTAGAGCCTTATGCTCATGACCTGGAGTCGTTCATATCATGCACAACCCTTAGTTGTTCATAACATTTAGAGCCCTAAACCCATGTCCTATAATCGTTAATGTCAATCACAACCCTGAGTTGCTCATATCATTTAGAGCCTTGAGCTCACAACATTAAGTTGTTCATGTTAGCTATAACCATGAGCTATTTATAACATTTCGAGCTTTGAGCTCATATGATTCATAGCCTCGAGCTATTCGCATGATATAGAGGCTTGAACTCATAGGATCCTGATTCTTCCATATCATCCATCACCCTGAGCTATTCATATCATCTAAAGCTATGAGCTAATGACTCGGAATAGCTCATGCCATCTAATGGCATAAGTTGTTCATAGCATCTAGGCCCTAAGCTCACGACCCATAGTCTTTCATGTCAACCACAGAGCTAAGCTTTTTAGAACATCTAGAGTCCTTTACTCATGACCCGAAGTCATTCATGAGCTCATGATGAAGAATCATTCATATCATCCACAACCTTTAGCGGTTCATAGCATCTTAAGACGTGAGCTCAAAGGATCTTGACTCATTCATATCATCCATAACTTTGAGTTCTTCATTACTTTTTAAGCACTGAGCTTAAGACCCAGAGTCTTTCATGTCAACCACAACCCTGTTCATAGCATCTAGAGCCTTGAGCTCATGACCCGAAGTTGTTCATGGCATTCATAGACCTGAGGTGTTCATAGCATCTAAAGCCCTAAGTTCACGACCTAGAGTCGTTCCAATTAACCACAACCTTGATATGTGATTACTACTCAAAAAGTGTTATTTGTAGCTTGTAATTAACTCTTTCAAACACTTTTGAGTAGTAGTTATTACCTTTTAACTCAATTGGCATGCTAAGAACCTTTGCAATCGTTTCTAATCAAACTGTGTTAAGTTTTGGTGTTTTTGATAGCTTTTTTATCACCAAAGCAATTCAAGATTGAGGAGAGTTCTATAGAATCCGTGGCAAAGAAATTGGAAGCTCATTTACATTAAGAACCCAACCTTTGAAGCTCTATAGTCCTTTTCCAAAAGCAAATCATGAATGCAAGGAGGGAAAGCAAAGAGAGAAATCTAACATGAAGAATTCAAGAGGACAGAACTGTTGGACACATTTAGAGTACTTAATTGATTTCATTTCGTGCATACAATATGTTGTTTCGAAGCTTGGGAAGTTGGGAATCCAACGCTTCAAATAGTGTGTGAATCAGAGTTGAAATAAAGAAGTTATAGCCATTGGAAGCGAATCACACCAAGCTGAAGGCCAATTTCTCAATTGTGAAATCACAAGGTGCTAGCTGTGAAATCAGCCTTTGGCTACGAAATGGAGACTTTCAACTTGTGAAATTTCGTAGCCCATCTTGCATGCCTATGAAATCCACCAGAGTGCTTCCATATATTTGCGACTGACTCTTTTAGATTTTTTCTTCAGATATTTGTTGTTTAAATCCCCATTCTCTCCTTGTAATCCACCAATCATAGGATTCCTTAGTTAATAAGTAAGAACAAAGGGTGAATAACCTCATATATATAGTTTGTAATTTTCTTTACAGAGATATCTCTCGGGAGTTTGTTCCCAGAGACAACTTTTTGTATAGTTTTGAAGGAAGTAATATACAGAGCCTTGCTCTGCCTTACCTACTCATTTTGATTGTATTTTTTCCTACTAGCCAAACAAGCTCTAAGGATGTTTTCTCAGAGAATGAGTGGCTAGGCATTTTGTCTCTTGGAGTTAAGGAAGCTGGGTAAGGTGCCGAATGCAAAAATTGGAAGTTTTGTTGTTTAAGCTTTTAATGAAGAGAAAGTGTGACCCGTTAATGGTTTCTATGTTTTTAGTTAACTTAAAACGCCTTTAAATCACCTGAGCCAACACTTGGTAAGGTAAGTGATCTCCGTTCATTGAGATGCACTAGTTTATCTCTTGTGAGCCTTTGGGAGGTGGTTTGAAGGTAGGAATTTCTAAAATAGCCAACACTTGGTAAGCTTTTGGACTATAAGGAGACATCCATTAGTTATCTCATTTGATTCATGCCTAATTGGTGTCTCAGCTGATTCGTGTCCAACTGGTGCTCCTTGATTCAGGGAGTAATCAACAAAATTTATAACCTATTACACCATAAACTAGGGTAGTAAAGACAAAGCTACTATAGCATAGTGGCTCTAGGATCGTTCACTGGGATGGGTTTTCACTTCACAAATGATATTAATTCAATGCTAAATTGGTGCCTTTTCATTTCAAGGTTAGCTTTAAAAGAAAACATAAACTTTGGTGGAAAAATGATTGGTTTTAAGCTAACCAAAAATAGTAACTGATTTTAATTACAAAGAAAAGTGTTTCTTGGAGTTTAGATCACTGGGCTCAGATTCCTTGTACAAAAAGTAGAGTTCCGGTCACTTGTTTTTTTTCCTCGCATTAGAGAATTAACATATAGTTAATTCTCTAACCGGTGGGGTACAGATGCTTCCCTTTAATGGGTTCAAACACTAAATCCCTCTCACTGATGCACCTTGCAATGGCTCATACCTCTCACCTAGCACTTGCCATTCAAGGTGATCTTTAACCTTGGATTACCCGTCAAAAGCTCGCAAGAGATAACTAATGGATGTCTCCTTGGAGTCCAAAAGCTTACCAAGTGTTGGCCATTCTAGAAAATCCTACCTTCAAGTCACCTCCTAGAGGCTCGCAAGGGGTAAACTAGTACATCTCCATGGATAGAGATCACTTGCCTTACTAAGTGTTGGCCCAGGTGATTTAAAGACGTTTTAAGTTAACTAAAAAGATAAAAACCATTAACGGGTCACACTTTCTCTTCATTAAAAACTAAAACAACAAAACTTCCAATTTATGCATGAGGAAGCTTACCTGGCTTTCTTCACTCCAAGAGACAAAGAGCCTAGCCTCTCATCCTCTGAGAAAACATTTCAGAGAATGTTTGGCTAGCAAGAAAATGAAAAATGAAAGAGAAGGAAAAACAGAGCAAGGCTCTATATATTCTATATAATTATATATCTATATAATGGATCTCCTAGAAAAAAACTCCCCGAGAGTCTTTTTAGTGTTTACAAGAGAGTTTATATACGAAGATAATTTACCCTTCCTTGGATACTTCCTAGCTAAGGAATTACATGAGTGGCTGAATACAAGGAGAAAATGGAAATTTATACAAAAATATCTGAAGAAAATATCTAAAAGTGTCTGTCGCAAATATCGGGAAGCACTAAGGACCATTTCGCAGGTGAAAACGAGGTCTGCGAGATTTCGTAGACACACAAAAAGGGCTGCGAAATCACTTTGCAACAAAAGACTGATTCCGCAGCGCTGCGAAGTTGGCTTTTAGCTTGTGGTGTTCGACTTCCATTGTGTTGTGAAACTTCAGGGGGAATTCCACAGCACTGTGCAAAAAGGCTGCGAAATCATTTTGCAACAAAAGGGTGATTTCGCAACGCTGTGCAAAATTCTTCCTTCAGCTTGGAGTGATTGGCTTCCAATGGCTGTAACTTTCTCATTTCAGGTCCAAATCATACACGGTTTAAAGTGTTAGATTTTTTACTTCCTGAGATTTGAAATGGTATATAGCATGTAGAAAATGGACTTCGGGAAGTGCTCCAAAAGTGTGAAAGAAGACTGCAGCTGTTGTCGTCTATTTTCTTCACTCTGTTTTCCTCTTTGCTTTTCTCCTCTTTGCTTCTCTCCTTTGCTTGGCTTGTCTTAATGATCCAAAAAGCTGTCAAAACACTAAAACTAGCCATAAATATGATTAGAAGTCATTGCTAGGTCCTTAGCATGCCAATTGGAATAAAAATGGAGAACTACTACACAAAAGTGCTTAAAACATAATGACTTAAAGGCTCAAAATAGCACTTTTTGGGTAGTAATTACTTGTGAGCTTGAGAAGGGAAATCCAAGGTTAAAGATCACTTTGAATGATAAATGCTAGGTGAGAGGCACAAGTCATTGCAAGATGAATTAGTGAGAGGGATTTAGTGTTTGAATCCATAAAAGGGAAGCATTTGTACCACACCGATTAGAGAAATAACTATATGTTAATTCTCCAATGCGAGGAAAAGATTCAAGTGATCGGAACTCTATTTTTGTATTAGGAGACTAACCCTAGTGATCCTAAAACTCCAAGAAACACTTTTCTTTATTAGTAATTTCAGTTACTATTATTTTTTGTTAGCTTAAAACCAATCCTTTTTCAACTAAAGATTATGTTTTCTTTTAAAGCTAACCTTGAAATGAAAAAGCACCAATTCAACTTTGAATTAATATTAGTAGTAAGTTGAAAACCCTTCCTAGTGAACGATCCTAGAGCCACTATGCTATGCTAGCTAAGGCTATCCTAGTACATGGTGATATAGGTTATAAATTTTGTTGATTACTCCTATTTGAGGACCAAAATCAAGGTACACCAGTTGGGCATGGAATCATGGCACCCAATCCAATTGGTCACAAAAGCTCAATCTCGTTTTTGATGTAGATCGTTCCTATACAATCAATCATGTTGTTGTCATGTCTTGTTTTCATCATAGATCACACCCAATCCAATCGATCACAACGATTCAGTATCGTTTTCGGCGTAAAACGCACCTATATGATTGATTACATTGTTGTCTAGTCTAGTTTTCATCACAGAGCGCACATGATCAAATAGGTCCCAAAAGCTTAATTTCGATTTCAGCATAGCCCAGACATATAGATTGGTCATGTTGTTATCATGTCTGGTTTTCATCATAAACCACACTCGATCCAATCTAAAGGAAACTAAGTTTTTTTTACATCGTAGACCGCATCTATATGATTGGTCATGATGTTGTCATGTTTGGTTTTCGTCATAGATGACACCCAGTTCAATCGATCAAGATAGTTCAATATCATTTTTAGTGTAGACCGCACCTGTCCATTCAATCATGTCACTCTCCTATCTGGTTTTCTTCACAAACTGCACCTGGTTAAATAGGTCTTGATAGTTTAGTTTTAGTTTCAGATTAAATCAAACCTAAACGATCGATGTTGTCATTGTCTTGTTTGGTTTTCATCATAGACCACACCCAATCAGATAGGTCCCGATAGTTTTATTTTGGTTTCAGCGTAGACTCAACCTATACGATTGGTCACATTGTTTTCCTGCCTGATTTTCATCATAGACTAGACCCAGTTCAATTGGTCATGACAGCTCAGTTTCATTTTTAGCATAGACCTCATCTATACAATTAGTCACGTAGTTGTCTTATCTAGTTTTCTTCATAGTCGGTACTCGATCTGATCCATCATGATAGTTTAGTATCATTTTCAGCTTAGACTACACCTATATGATTAGTCAAGTTATTGTCCTGTCTGGTTTTCATCATAGATGGCACTCGGTTCGATTGGTCACAATAACTCAATTTCATTTTTGGTGTAAATCGCACTTGTACTATCAGTCACATCGTTGTCCTATTTGATTTTCATCACATATTACACACGATCAGATAGGTCCTGATAGTTGAGTTTCGATTTTGGTGTAAACCTATACGATCAATCACATTGTTGTCCTATCTGGCCTTCGTCAAAGACCGGACCTGGTTCGATAGGTCACAATAGCTTAGTTTCACTTTTTATGCATACCACATTTGTATGCTTAGTCACGTTATTGTCTTATCTGATTTTCGTCACAGTCGACACCTAATCCGATCGATCACGAAGTTCAATATCGTTTTCGGCATAGATCGCACTTATATGATCGGTCATGTCGTTGTCATCTCTTATTTTCCTCACAAACAACACTCATTCCGATCAGCCATGACCGTTCAGTATTGTTTTCAGCATAAAACGTACTTGTACGATTGGTCACGTTATTATCCTGTCTGGTTTTCATCATAGACCACACTCGGTCATAAAGGTCCTGACAGTTTTATTTTTGGTTTTGGCGTAAACTAAACCTATACGATCAGTCACGTCGTTGACTATTTAATTTTCGTCATAGATCGAACACATTTCGATAGATCATGAGAAGTCAATTTCATTTTCAATGTAGACTGCATCCATACGATTAGTCACGAAGTTGTCCTATCTAGTTTTCATCATAGACAACTCCTGATACGATTGGTCACGATAATTCAATATCGTTTTCGGTATTGACTGCACCTATCCGTTTGGTCACTTCATTGCCTTATCTGGTTTTCGTCACAAACCACACCCTGTCGATCGATCACAATAACTTAGTTTCATTTTTGGCATAGACAGCACCTATCTGTTCGGTCATGTAGTTGTCCTGCCTGGTTTTCATCAAAGACCACACTTGGTAAAAAAGGTCCCGATAATTTAGTTTCGGTTTTAGCGTAGACCGAACTTATACGATTGGTCACGTTGTTGTCCTGTTTGGTTTTTTTCACAGATCGAACATGATTCAATAAGTCACGACAACTCAATTTCTTTTTCAACGTAGATCGTTGTTAGGATAGAGCCCTTAAAAGCATGGAATAATGTAATCAATTTGGAATTCATTATTTATTTAATGATATTCCAATTTCATTTTTATCTATCCTCATTCCATGTATTATACTTATGAGCATTCTTACCTACATTTTTTTCATTGTATGTGACTTAGGTGCATTAGGAGTTGCACAAAATATCTAATTCATTGGTCCCTTACAAATAGATGATTTGTTCACAAGCGGTTCATAGGTCTTGGCAACCCATTAAAGATTGCAATGCACCACCTCCTAATTGAAGGGATGGCTAGTCTTGGCTATCAAGATGGGTTTCCCATGGTGAGTGCACTAGTGTGTATGGTTACACAGTGGATAGGACCTACAGTGAGTCAGGACTTAAGGCTATCAAGTAGTCATGACCTCATCAAGTTGCTTCATTGTGTTGTCTCTCAACCTTGAGAGAATATTGAGCTTGTGTTAAAGTTAGCAATGACTTTGACCTATAAGTGAGATCGTAAGCTGATCATATATTCCTTATGGGTTGGATCATTGTTGATGGAAACTGGTAGCAATAGGTATTCTCAATAAAGGCACCATGATATCTCTTGGGATTGAGACAGTGTGTCCTCTTAGGTGATCTTAAGGAGGTGTGTTCATGGAAACTATGGCTATAGTAGTTCCTTAAGTAGAACTTTGACATAAACTCTTTGAGAGCTAAAACATGTTAATTGAACACACAATAGGAGGATTTGTAGCTCAAAGATAGTAGAGGTAGTCTTGAAAAGCTTATAGTTTTCACCTTGTTAGACTATGGACACCAATTCATGGGGAGACTAAACACAATGGATAGCAAGTCACAGACCTGAGCACTTAGTGTCTCGTTGTTATTTACATAGAATACTGGAGTTCAGTTGATTATCTGTAGTGGGTTATTGAATCAACTTTAGAATTAGATTCTAAGGGAGCTAGTATTCCTATTGGTCCCAATGGTCCCTACTCTAAGCTCATATACCTTGTTGGCATGGGTTATGAGGGTCGGATTGGCTCTACATTCACTTTTGTCTATAAGGGTGTTTTAGTAATTACATAAGATTGCATAGTGGTAAGTGACAAGGTCTCTAGATTGGGCTAATTGATTAATTAGTAGACCCTATTGGGTTAATTAATCAATTAGAACCCATTTTGGGTTAGATTAAGTGACCCAAGCCCATGTGGGCTCAAGTCACTTAAGCCCACTTAGGAACCCTATAAATACTCCTTAAGGGTTAGGGTTTCCATGGCTTTTGTTTTCCACCATCCAAAGAGATTGAGAGCCATAACCTCCACTCTCTTTTCCTCCCCATCAGAAGTGCGCCAAGATCAAGGTTCAAGTCATTGGGAGGAAGACTTCGGGTTTACGAGACTTTTACGATTTCAATCTTCATCTTTACCATGTGGATTTGATTCCGGAACATTCGAATCTGAGCTATGGTTTTTGTTAGCAATTTTTGAATCCTTTTAAAGTATAAAAATGTTATTTTTCCACTGTGCATAAGAGTTAAAAGAAAACCTAAGATAGTTATGCATGTTCCTAACATGATCCGGAATTGGGAAACAAAGAGATTCGGGTTTTTCCCTTCAACTGTATCTGTATGATAAGTCATGTTATTGCCTTGTCTAGTTTTCATCACAGATGGTACCTAATCCGATTGATCATGGTAACTAAGTTTTGTTTTTGATGTAGACTGCACCTATACAATCGATCACGTTGTTGTCTTATCTAGATTTTATCACAAACCACACCTGGTCAGATAGGTCCTAACAATTCAGTTTCGATTTCTACTTAGACTAGATCTATACATTTGGTTTTTGTCATAGATCGTACCCGATTAGATTGATCACAACAACTTACTTTCATTTTCGGCTTAAACCACACCTATACTATCGATCAAGTCATTCTTCTATCTATTTTTCATCACAAACTGCACCCAATAAGATAGGTCCTAACAGTTCAATTTTAGTTTTGTCATCGACCAGACCTATACAATCGATCACGTCGTTGTCCTATCTGACTTTTGTCACAAACCAAACCTAATTCGATCACGACAATTCATTATCATTTTCAACGTATATTGAACCTATATGATCGATCACATTATTGTCTTGTTTGGTTTTCATCGAAGATGGCACCAGGTCTAATTAGTCACATCAGCTCAATTTTGTTTTCAGCATTAAGTCATCTAAACGATCAGTCATGTAATTATCCTATCTAGTTTTCATCACAAACGACACCCGATCCGATCAATCGTGAAAGTTTAGTATCATTTTTGGTGTACATCGCACCTGTACGATCGATCACATCATTGTCATGTCTTGTTTTTGTCATAGACGACACCCCATCAGATTGATCACGAAAGTTCAGTATCGTTTTTAGTGTGGAACGCACTTGTACGATCGATCACGACATTATCCTATTTAGTTTTCATCATAGAGTGCACCCCGATAAGATAAGTCATAACAATTCAGTTTCGGTTTTACCATAGACTAGACCAATAAATTGTTCACGTTACTGTCTTATTTGGTTTTTGTCACAGACCACACCTAGTCTTATCTAACATAGTAGCTAAGTTTCATTTTTATTGTAGATCGCGTCTGTACAATCGGTCACCTTATTTGGTTTTTTGCGTAGATTATACCCAATCTAATTGGTCATGGTAACTCAGTTTCGTTTCGGCGTAGAGCACCCCTATGTGATCAATCACGTCGTTGTTCTGTCTTATTTTTGTCACATATTGTATTGGTACGATCAATCACGATAGCTCAGTTTTGTTTTCTGCATAGACCAAACCTATACTATCGGTCACATCGTTGTTCAATCTAGTTTTTATCACAAATTACACCCTATCTGATTGTTCATGACAACTCAATTTCGTTTTCGACATAAAGCGCACCTATATGATCAGTCACATCGTTGTTCTATCTGGTTTTAATCACAGAAGGTACCCAGTCTGATCGATCATGAAAGCTCTATATCATTTTCAGCATAGACCGGACCTCTACAATCTGTCACATCGTTGTCTTATAGAATCGGTCACGTCATTGTCCTATTTGGTTTTTGTAACAGAGGGCACCAAGTCCGACTAATCACAACAACTCAATTTCATTTTTGGCGTATACTATACTATCAATCATGTCATTGTCTTGTCCGGTTTTCTCATAAACCATACCCAACCTAATCAATCACGACACCTCAGTTTTGTTTTCAATGTAGACCAGACCTATACTATCGATCGCATCATTGTCCTATTTGGTTTCGTTACAAACTGCACCTCATTCAATTGTTCACGACAACTCAGTTTTTTTTTCCAGTATAGAGCGCACCTATATGATCGGTCATGTCGTTTTCATGTCCGGTTTTAATCATAAACCACACCCGGTCCAATCGATCACGAAAGCTTAGTTTCATTTTTAGTGTAAACAACACCTCTACGATTGGTCACATCATTGTCCTATAGGGTTGATCACGTCGTTGTCCTATTTGGTTTTCATAATAGATGACACCCAATCGGATCGATCAAAATAGCTCAGTTTCATTCTTGGTGTAGACCACACTTATACGATTGATCACGTCATTTTCCTATCTGGTTTTCATCACATACCATACTTAGTGCGATCAATCACAATAACTTAGTTTCATGTCTTATCTGGTTTTCATAAAAAACTACACCTAGTCTTAGAGGTCCTGACAATTCAGATTCAATTTTGATGTAGACAAGACTTATACGATCACTCAAGTCATTGTCCTATTTGGTTTTCTTCATAGACCGTACTCGGTTTGATCGACACAACAACACGATTTTATTTTCAGCATACACCACGTCTATACGACCAATCACGTTGTTGTCCTATCTAGTATTCATCACAAATTACACCTAGTTCGATCAATCACGACAGTTCAGTATCGTTTTACAAGTAGAATGCACTTGTACGATTGGTCACTTCATTATCTTGTCTGGTTTTCATCATAGACAGTACCTGGTCAGATAGATCCCAATAATTCAGTTTCGATTTCGGCATAGACCAAACCTATATTCTTAATCATGTTTTTGTCTTATCTGGATTTCATCACACATCGTACCCATTTTGATTGATCATAACAACTCGGTTTAGATTTCGAGGTAGACCGCATCTGTACAATCAATCACATAGTTGTCCTATATGGTTTTCGTCATAGTCGACACTCGATTCAATCAGTCATGAAATTTTAATATTGTTTTTGACATAATTGGTGCCAACATGATCAGTCACGTCGTTATCCTTTCTGGTTTTCGTCATAGACTGCACCCGGTCTGATTGATCATGACAGTTCAATATCATTTTCAAAGTAGAACACACCTCTATGATCAGTCACATCATTGTCCTGTCTAGTTTTCATCATAAATCGTACCAAGTTTGATCAGTCACAACAACTCAATTTTGTTTTTGACGTTGACCGCATCTTTATGATCAATCATGCAGTTGTCTTATCTGGTATTCATCAAAGTCAGCACTCGATCCAATCGATCACGAAAGTTCATTATCATTTTCAACATAGACAAGACTTGTATGATCAGTCACGTTGTTGTCCTGTCCAGTTTTTGTCACAGATAGTACTCGGTCTGATTAATCATGACAGTTCAGTATCATTTTTCAATGTAGAACACACCTCTCCATTCGATCACATCATTGTCCTGTCTGGTTTTCCTCATTGGCCGCACTAAGTTGATCGATCACGACGACTTAATTTTGTTTTTGGCATAAGTTACACTTGTACGATCGGTCACGTCATTGTCCTATCCGACTTTTCTCACAGATGGCACCATGTCAAATAAGTCCCAATAGTTCAGTTTCGATTTTGATGTAAACTAGACCTATACGATCAATCACATTGTTTTCTTATTTGGTTTTAGCAATAGATCGTACCCAGTATGATTGGTCATAACAGATCAGTTTCGTTTTCGATGTAGACCACATCTATACAATCAGTCATGTAGTTTTCCTATCTGGTTTTGGTCAAAGTCGACACCTGATTTGGTTTTAGCAATAGATTTGATCAGTCATGATAATTCAATATCATTTTTGACCTAGACCCCACTTGTAATAACAGTCACATCATTGTCTTCTCTGGTTTTCACCACAAACTGCACCCAATCCGATCGATCACAATACTTCAATACCATTTTCAGCATAGACTGCACTTGTATAATCGGTCATGTCATTGTCTTATCTGATTTTCATCACAAACCACACACGATCAGATAGGTCCCGACAGTTTAGTTTTGAATTTGGCCTAGACATGACCTATACGATCGGTCACGTGGTTAAACTGTTTGGTTTTCGTCACAGACCATACCCGATCTGATCGATCACGACAACTTTGTTTCATTTTCGACATAGACCGTATCTATAAGATCAGTCATGTCATTGTGCTATTTGGTCTTCATCATAGTTGACACTCGATCTAATTGGTCACGATAGTTCAGTATCATTTTCAGCATAGATCGGACCTGTGTGATCAATCACGTCGTTATCCTAACCAATTTTCATCCTAGACAACTGATTACTACCAAAAAATGCTATTTTGTAGACCTAATTATAAGGGTTTTAAGCACCTTTGAGTAGTAATCATATTCATTTAACCTAATTAATTCATTAAGCTCCTTAGTAATTAGTTCTAACCATTTTTAGTGGTAAGTTTACATGTTTTTCATCAGCTTATGAACCAATTCAAGCATGCCAATTGATGGAGGAGCTACTTGGGCGAGTTAAGCAAGGATTTTGGACGTTTACAGGCTTGAATTTCAAGTGGAAACGTGAGCATAAGCAATGGGAACACCATTTCGCAAGGGGAGGCAATTCACTTGCCAAATGACCAATTTCGCAAGGTGAATTTCACCTTGCCAAAATTTCGCAAGGGAATTTTCCTCATGGAGTGAAATTTGGCCATTTCGCACCATGAAGAACCACCTTGCGAAATTTTACAAGGTGGCTTTTCACCTTGCGAAATTTGGACCTTTCATCTTCTCCCTTTCGAAATGCCTTTGAAATCCCCTGTTTTGAGACGCTGTTGATGATATTCCACTGCCGGTTCTCCAAGATATTTTGCTTGACTTTTAGCTTTGTAAATACCTATTTTACCCTTGTAATCAACCAATGAAAAGGTTTCTTTTGTAATAGCTCTTGTAATTTAGCTTTTTATTGTCTTTAAATAGAGGTGAAGAGCCTCAGACACGATCATCTTGTAACTTGTAACTTTATAAGTTATAAGAGCACTTTTGTTCATACGCTTCTTTTCTCTTTTCTTTCTCATTTTTTTAGTAGCCAAACATCCTTGGAGGATGAAATCCCCAAGGATGAGAGGCTAAAACCTTTTAGTTTATTGAAGTAATGGATGCCATGTGAAGCTCCCGTGTCAGGATGGAGATTTCCAAGCCATAAATGTAAGTAGCTGAGCGTCATAAATGTTTTCATTCAAAGTAAAGCTTTTAATCCCTTTGACTTGCTTTGAATGGCCAATACTTGATAACCTTTTGGTCTCAGTGGATTCTTATTGTTAGATCCACTAACGTTCATTAGTTATCTCCTATGAGCCATTGTATTGCAAGTCGAGGAGATGACCTATACCAATAAAAGAACAGTTATGAGGTTCAGCTACCCTTTTTGTAAGTTTTCAAGGACTAAAACTCAGTTGTTAAACTCATACCGATTCGGGAAGTAAGCATCACCTTAGTTGCTTCCCCAACTCGAGGTGAAAAGTCCCAAAATCTCCATTTTTACACAGTGAGTTAAGCATGGCTATCCAAAGCTTTGAGAAACTTCTTTTTCCATCTTTTAACCTATTTTCATGTTAGGTTAGTTTACAACACCTTCATCTTTTTATGTTTTCATCTTAACCTAATTTTTATTAAGAAAAGTTCACTCCATCCTCCGAACTTCACCAGTTAAAGTAAAAACCCTTCCCAGTGTTCGATCCTAGAGCCACTATGCTATAGTAGCTTTGCTACTTTAGTGCAAGGACCTTAGGTATAAATTTTGTTGATACCCTTACATGCCAAGCTACCAAGAGTCGGGTTATCAAATGGTGCCGTTGCCGGGGAAGGTGCTATTTCACTGTGAATACATCAGCCGGAGGTAACTCGTGAGACTTCTCATGAGTGAGGTGAATTCTATCTCATTTTTCATTTACTAACTTTTTATTTTAGTTTTAGAACATTTTTAACTTAGTTTAGATAAGTTTCTTTTAGCTTTTAACTTTCATTTTTAGTTTATTTTTCATACTCGGTTTTTCCTTCTGCATGCTCTGTTTTTTTTTTTTCTTTTTCTTTGTTTTGTTTATTTGTTTTGTTCCAGCTGAATCCATGCATGCCCTATTAGATTAGAGACCAAGAGGGAAGGTTAGTGCGGATAGAGACTCCATGAGCTACTGAATTAGAGATTATTTTGGAAGTTATGGAGAATCAGCCAGAGGATCAACATTCACAACACGGGCAGGAGAATGATCCGAACTTGTATAGGTCTATGAGGGACAGGATGCACCCTATGAGGATGAGTGCACCATCTTGCATCATTCCTCCTATAAAGCAATTGATTATCAGGCCACACATCGTGCCTCTGCTTCCTACTTTCCATGGGATGGAAAGTGAAAATCCATATGCGCACATAAAGGAATTCGAAGATGTGTGCAATACTTTTCAAGAAGGGGGAACAACTATTGAGCTTATGAGGTTGAAGCTCTTTCCATTCACATTAAAGGACAAAGCCAAGATATGGCTCAATTCCTTGAGGCCGAGAAGCATAAGAACATGGACAGAACTTCAAGCTGATTTTTTGAAGAAGTTTTTCCCTACTCACAGAACAAATGGATTGAAGAGACAAATCTCCACTTCTCAGCACGTGAGAATGAAAAACTTTATGATGCTGGGAGAGGTATATGGAGGCCATCAATGCATGTCCTCACCACGGCTTTGATACATGGCTTTTGGTGAGCTATTTTTATGATGGCATGTCATCTTCAATGAAGCAGATATTGGAGACAATGTGTGGGGGTGATTTCATGAGCAAGAACCCTGAGGAGGCTATGGATTTCCTAAGTTATGTCTCAGAGGTTTCCCGTGGATGGGATGAGCCCAATAACAGAGAAATGGGGAAGAGGCCAGTTCAGCAAATGTCAAGAGGGGGGATGTACAATCTGAGTGAAGACATGGAGATGAAAGCCAAGGTAGCTGCCATGGCTAGAAAAATAGAGGAAATGGAGTTGAGAAAAGTTCACAAAGTCCAAGCTATTTCAGAACCTCAACAACAAGCCAATCCTTGCTCCATCTGTCAGTCATTTGAACATATGGTGGAAGAATGTCCCACCATTCCAGCAGCAAGAGAAATGTTCGGTGAACAAGCTAACCTGATTAGCCAATGGAAGCCAAATTCAAATGCTCCCTATGGCAACACGTACAACTCTAGCTAGAGGAACCACCCAAACTTTGCATGGAAGCCAAGGCCAAACCCATATCAGTCACCAGCCCAATCAAGCCAATAGAGTCAAGGTCAATCCTCAGTTGAGCAAGCACTCATAAGCCTTAGCAAGGTTATGGGTGACTTTGTGAGTGAGCAAAAATCCATCAACTCTCAACTAAATCAGAAGATTGACAATGTAGAGAGTACATTGAACAAGAAGATAGATGGGATGCATAATGAGTTGTCTCAGAAAATTGACAACATCCAATATTCCATCTCAAGGCTCACAAATTTGAACACTGTCAATGAGAAAGGGAAGTTTCCCTCTCAGCCTCGCCAAAATCCTAAGAGGATACATGAAGTGGAATCCAAAGATGAGGATTCTTCAAAGGTGAGGGGCGTGCAAGCTATTATCACTTTGAGAAGTGGTAAGGAAGTGCATCAGTCGAAGCATGATCAGAGGAAAGCCAAAGAAGACAAAGGCCGATAGAAAAGAAGAAAAGAAGAAAGAAAAAAAGGGAAAGAAAGTTCAGATGAAGAAAGCATCATTCCTAGCATGGATGAGGAACCTCAAATTCTTTTAAAGGAAGGCATGATGAAGAAGCACATGCCTCCTCCATTTCCTCAAGCCTTGCGTGGGAAGAAACTGATCAAGAATGCTTTTGAGATTCTTGATGTGCCAAGACAAGTGAAGGTGAATATTCCTTTACTTGATATGATCAAGCAAGTACCCACATATGCAAAGTTTTTGAAGGACTTGTGCACTGTGAAAAGAGGACTCAATGTTACAAAGCAAGCCTTCCTAACCGAGCAAGTGAGTGCTATAATCCAATGCAAGTCTCCAATCAAATACAAAGATCCGGGGTGTCCTACAATCTCAGTCAATATTGGAGGAACCCAAGTGGAGAAGGCATTGCTTGATTTGGGGGCAAGTGTTAACTTGCTTCCATACTCTGTATACAAGGAGCTAGGGTTGGGAGAACTCAAGCCAACATTGATCACCTTATCCTTAGCTGACTGATCAGTGAAAATCCCCAGGGGGTAATAGAGGATGTATTGGTTCAAGTTAACAAATTCCACTATCCAGTAGATTTTGTGGTGCTTGATACGGATCCCATTGTCAAAGGGATCAACTATGTTCCAATCATCCTTGGTAGACCATTCCTTGCAACATCCAATGCAATCATCAATTGTAGGAATGGGGTCATGCAACTCACTTTTGGGAATATGACATTGGAACTCAACATCTTCCATCTATGTCAAAAGCACATCCATCCTGAAGAAGATGAGGGCCCAGAAGAAGTGTGTATGATAGATACCCTGGTGGAGGAGCATTGTAATCAGAGTATGCTTGATCAGTTTGAAGAGAATCCAGATGAAAGCCATGAAGATCTTGATGATGGGTTAGCTGAACCCATGGGAATGAATGTCTTATGTCAAATGGAGACAAAAGCCAGTGATCCTCCCTTTGTTCAAGGATGAGGAAGAGATGAAGAAGCTAAGGATGCAATCCTTAAGCTTGAATTGAAGACCCTTCCTGCCGAGTTGAAGTATGCTTACTTGGAGGAAGGCAATAAAGCCCCGGTGGTAATTTCTTCTTCTTTAACCGTTTCACAAGAGGACAATCTTCTAAGAATCCTTAGAAAGCACAAGAAGGCCATCGGATGGCAAATTTTGATTTGAAGGGGATAAGCCCATTGATTTGCACGCACCATATTTATATGGAGGAGGGAGCTAAGCCAACTCGTCAGCCACAGAGGAGATTGAATCCTCATATGCAAGAGGTAGTAAGGGCTGAAGTGTTGAAGCTTCTTCAAGCGGGCATCATTTACCCATTTCAGATAGCACTTGGGTGAGTCCAACCCAAGTTGTTCCAAAAAGTCCGGGATAACCGTAGTCAAGGGGGAAAATGGAGATGAAGTGTCCACACGCCTCACAACTGGTTGGAGGGTGTGCATTGACTACAGGAAGCTAAACACAGTAACGAGAAAGGATCACTTCCCTTTACCTTTCATGGATCAAGTCCTTGTGAGAGTATCTGAGCATCCTTTTTATTGCTTCTTGGATGGGTATTTCGGGTATTTTCAAATAGAGATTGATGTGGAGGACCAGGAGAAGACTACCTTCACTTGTCCATTCGGCACCTATGCTTATAGGCGGATGCCTTTTGGATTATGCAACGCTCCTGCTACCTTCCAAAGATGCATGCTTAGCATCTTCAGTGACATCGTTGAACAAATCATGGAAGTCTTCATGGATGACATAACTGTGTATGGGACTTCTTTTGAGGATTGTTTGTCACATCTTGAAGATGTTTTGAAAAGATCCATAGAGAAAGACCTCGTACTCAATTGGAAGAAGTGTCATTTTATGGTAAATCAAGGTATTGTTCTTGGGCACGTAATCTCAAAGAAGGATATAGAGGTAGATAGAGCTAGGGTGGAACTAATTGTGAAGTTGCCACCTCCCACCAATGTAAAAGGAATAAGGCAATTCCCTGGGCATGTCGAGTTCTATAGGAGGTTTATAAAGGATTTTTCCAAGATTGCCAAACCTCTTTGTGAATTATTGTGAAGGATGCCAAGTTTGAGTGGGATGATAAATGTCAAAGGAGTTTTGAGCTCTTAAGCAATTCTTGACATCAGCGCCCATTGTGAGAGCACCAAATTGGGAGTTGCCATTTGAAGTGATGTGTGACTCAAGTGATTATGCCATTGGGGCTGTTTTGGGACAAAGAGAAGATGGTAAACCTTATGTGATCTACTATGCAAGAAGTCTTTGAATGATGCTCAAAGGAATTACACCACCACTGAGAAGAATTACTTGCTGTGGTGTATGCTTTGGAAAGTTCAGAGCTTATTTGATAGGGTCTTCCATTGTGGTATTCACGGATCATTCAGCTTTGAAGTATTTGCTAACCAAGCAAGATGCCAAGGCTAGGTTGATTAGGTGGATACTTTTGCTTCAAGAGTTCAACCTCCAGATCAGAGATAAGAAAGGTGTTGAGAATGTGGTAGCTGACCACTTGTCAAGGCTCAACATCGCTCATGACACCCATGGACTTCCCATAAATGATGATTTCCCTGAGGAATCCTTGATGCTTGTGGAGGAAGTGCCATGGTTTGCACACATTGCCAATTACTTGGTCACGGGAGAAATACCAAGTGAATGGAGCTCTCAGGACAAGAAGAATTTCTTTGCCAAGGTCCATGCATATTATTGGGAGGAGCCTTTTCTCTTCAAGTATTGTGCGGACCAAATTATAAGGAAGTGTGTGCCTGAACAAGAGAAGCATGGGATCCTATCTCATTGCCATGGGAATGCATGTGGAGGCCACTTTGCCTCTCAAAGATCGGCAATGAGAGTTCTTCAATCGGGCTTTTGGTGGCCCTCACTTTTTAAGGATGCCCATGAGGTAAGTAAAGGATGTGATAAGTGCCAAAGACTAGGCAAGCTTTCAAGGAGAAACATGATGCCTTTGAACCCCATCTTGATAGTGGATCTTTTTTATGTTTGGGCATAGACTTCATGGGACCTTTCCTATGTCTTTTGGCCACTCCTACATCTTGGTAGGAGTTGATTATGTTTCAAAGTGGGTTGAAGCTATACCCTGTAGAACCAATGATCACAAAGTGGTTCTCAAGTTCCTAAAAGAAAACATCTTCTCGAGGTTTGGAGTGCCTAAAGCAATCATCAGTGATGGAGGCACTCACTTTTGCAACAAGCCCTTTGAAGCTCTTTTGCCAAGTACGGAATTAAGCATAAGGTAGCTACACCTTATCATCCTCAAAAGAGTGGCCAAGTAGAGCTAGCCAACCGGGAAATTAAGAACATCTTAATGAAGGTGGTGAACACCAATAGGAAAGATTGGTCTGTTAAGCTCCTTGATTCCCTATGGCGTATAGGAGGCTTATAAGACTATCCTTGGATGTCACCATACCGTCTTGTTTATGGCAAAGCTTGCCACTTTCCCGTTGAGATTGAGTTCAAGGCATGGTGGGCCATTAAAAAGCTCAACATGGATTTAACTAAGGCTGGGCTAAAGAGGAGTTTGGATTTGAATGAGCTTGAGGAATTGAGAAATGATGCCTATCTCAACTCAAAAATAGCTAAGGAAAAGCTAAAGAGATGGCATGATCAGTTGGTGACCAAGAAAGAATTTTTCAAGGGACAAAGAGTCTTGCTATAGACTCTAAGCTTCACCTATTTCCGGGAAAGCTCAAATCAAGGTGGGTAGGGCCTTTTGTCATCCACCAAGTGCACTCACATGGAGTAATTGAGTTACTCAACTCAAAAAGTGCAAAGACCTTCAAGGTAAATGGGCAAAGACTCAAGCCCTACATCGAGCCATTTTCCCATGACAAGGAGGTACTCATCCTCCATGACCCATCACATCCTTGAGAAAGTGTGGTAAGTTGATGAGCTTAGCATGAAAAGCTAAGTGCTCATCTCTTTTGTTTTAATTTTAGTATTACATTCTTGTTTACTTTGCATTTTTAATACTTTTGCACATATTTTGTTTAGGTTTCTAGTTTTGATTTTGATTTTTTTTATGTTTTTAATGGAGCTTTGATGTCAATAGCAGGTACGAAAGCTCACAAGCCTACAAATGTGGAGAGAAAGATGAAATAGGGGGAGAATATATCTAAGTCCAAGCTTAAAGCCCATTTCGCAACTCAAAAAGTGAGTTGCGAAAATTTGGCAAGGTGAATTTCACCTTGCGAATGCACATTTTGGCAAGATGCAATTTACAACCTCTCGGGATTGCACTTTCGCAAGGAGTAACCAGTGCGAAAATTTTCGCAAGTCATTTTTCACCTTGCGAAATTGTTTTCAAAGCAAATATCAAAATGCACCTCTCGGGATTGGTTTTTTAAGGGGATAGCCAGTGCGAAAATTTGGCAAGGTGAATTTTCACCTTGCGAAATTTTTTCTTCATGCTTACCAAGGATTTGATTCTTTTTAAATTCATTTTCAAACTTCAATTTTGTAGTTTTAACACTCCTCAGTTCATCCCCGTACTTTGACAAATTTTCAAAAAAAAAATTTCATGGCCAAAAACCCTTTTTAAAGCCTTCTCAACTTCATTTTTCATGCATAAAACACTATTCCCCTTGCATTTCCTCTCTAGGCCACGTGCTTCATTGTTCCAGGTGAGTAATTTTTCATTTTTTCTCCATTTTTGGGCTCCTTAAATTGCTTTGTTTATGTCATTTCTATGTTTTAGGAACCATAAACATGCATTTTCATCCATTAAAACCATTTCAAAATCCATTTTTTTTCAAATCAAAGACCCACATGGCCGGCCACCATTTTTGCAAAAATCTCTATCTTGCAATGTGTTTTAGGCTCCCAAACTTACTCCATTGCATTTAGAATCATGTTTCCATTAAAACCATACCCTTTTTCTGAATTTTAAACCGTTAAAAATGAAAACTCAAATTCAAAGTAAGC
The DNA here is from genome assembly GCF_004353265.1 of Vitis riparia. Taxonomy (NCBI): domain Eukaryota; kingdom Viridiplantae; phylum Streptophyta; class Magnoliopsida; order Vitales; family Vitaceae; genus Vitis; species Vitis riparia. The sequence continues at coordinate 14,562,114 of NC_048431.1, forward strand.
ATTGGAGAAGAAGATGAATAGTGCATGTGATATGCCGTGAATAGTGCCGTTGCCAAATTTTAGCAACCACTATCATGCCTTGCAAATTTTGCACTGGTTACCATTTCAACTGTATTTTGACACTTTACCCCTGGGATGCTCTATTTTTCGTGCTTTTCAGTCTTATTTCAGTATTTATACCATGGCACGGACACGGGGGCATCCTCTTCAGCTAGTCAGTGTGGGGCCCACTCACAGAGAGGTGGTCGTTCTACACCATCTCAGCCTGCCAGACCCCAGTTCCCTCTACTCAGCACGGGTACGGGACAGACGATCATCTGGGTCTTCCAGGGTCACCAGTGCCACCCCTGTGAGCAGTCCTCCACCTAAAGGACTAGGATTTCAGGACAGGGAGTCCTCCAGAGCCCTCCATCACCCCAGCATCTACTATCCCAGGTCTTCACACCTAGCAGAGGTCCTCAAGCGGCCTATGATAGCAGGGCCACCCTCCCAGGCAACACGGATATCAGAGATAGGCCATTTCACGATGAGATCTTATGAGCATGAGACTCTCCGCCTATTACCAGAGCTAGAGGAGTCATACCCCTTCTGCAGAGGTACCACATCGAGCCATTTATGACTCCTAGGTCCTTCTATTACCCTAGGGTAGTCTTAGATTTCTACCAGACTATGACTACTAGAGGCGTCCAGGACCCATAGCCATTCATTTTTGATTGATGGCCAGCATGGTATTTTAGAGCCCGAGATATAGCCGCCTATGCATTTTCCGCCTATCCTGAGGACCTTGGTTCCTTCCGGCATTGGTCTCAGTATTCAGAGCCGACATGGTGTCTACTTATCAGGAGGTGAGTCACTGGTAGGACCATTTTGAGGAGGGAGCTTCCTCCACGGATGTTACTTATAGATTTGGTGTCCGCACCAATCTTTTTCCACTCCAGCATGTCGTCCAGAGGAGAGGTGCTATCTAGATGCGCTTTACCGCATCTCTGAGGGATTCTACTTTGGACCCCACCATCTAGTCATGGGCTGCTCTTACCTATTTTGAGGAGAAGGTGCATAGGAAGCGCCTACACAGAGCTGGTACTATTCCACTCTTATTTCCGAGGCTGATCTCTCAGGTCTTAGAGGATATGGGATACCCTTCTCAGCCCCACCTAGAGCGTCGTCATCATTGTCGAGAGCTCTTTACCAGTGAGAGTTGGACCCAGTTCTTAGACCGCTCACCATGGACCAGGGTATCCCTAGACCATTAGCTCCCGCGCCTCCAGTTCTCCAGGTAGCCCAGCACCTACAAGTACAGACATCACCAGAGCAGGACCCACATACCACAAAGCCTTCTTCTTCAGTACCTGCTCCAGTGACTTGCCACTACTGATACTCCCGCACACCCAGTCACTCCTGCTCCAGCCTATGCTGAGTCTTAGCGGGCCATCCATCACTGTCTTCGCTACAGAGTTCAGAGCTCTCATGTCGTCCTTTCACTCATTGAGCGCCTCTCAGGCCCACCTTAGTCCGTGAGATGCAGGCCATCAGACGACAGATGGATACCATACAGAAATCAGGCTCACATACAGCATTCAGGCTCAGCATACAGCTATCCTGGACCAGCACTCCGCCATGCTCTCTCAGATCCACCATCACTTGGGCATATCACCTCCTCCACCTCAGAGCCACATCCATGATTGGATATTTCTATCTCCATTTGTATATGTTTTGTATAATGATACATGTTTTATATTCTGAGATTGTATTACCTCATGCTTATATCTTGTACTCAACTCTCTCAGTTTATATAAGCATCATTTTTTGTATCTTATTTCCTCTCTCACGTTTCTTATGGTTTTTGAATCATGTGGATGCACTCACACGCCTTGAATACCACATCACCATAAGGTATATCATTCCTTCCTCGTCTTTTTCGATAGAAACATTGGGGACAATGTTCATCTCGGTTGGGGGGAGAGTTGAGGAAGTAAGTATTTCCTATTTTAGTTAGTTATTTTGTTGATTTAGTAGTTTTTTACCCTTTTCAAAATTTTTTGTTTCATTCTCTATGGTTGTTAAAGATAATTTCTCAAAATAAAATAGGATAAGTCGAGTTTTAACTCAATTACTTAAGTCTTGGAGTTTGTTTTATGCTTTCAAAGTTGATAATCTATTGAAGCCCTCTTTGATTTCGAACTTATTTCTTCCATTTCAAGCTTTACACACACCGTGCACATTAGATCCCGGATATATGATGTAAAACTTTCTCACCCTCTAAGCTTAGAAAAATTTTGACTTGGTTCATTACTTAACCTTTTTTTAATAGTGTTGGGACACCTCAAAAAGACCAATGAGTCTTAAAAAAAAAGAATAAGTTTCTATTCTTTCCTTGAAACCTAAGCATGATCCGAAGGGGTGGCGAAAGCCTTTAAAACCTGATGCCCGAAACCTTGATTGGTTGGGAGTCATTGATCCTCTACTTGCTACATAGGTGAATTGGTTAAGTTTAGTGAGTAAAAAGAATTGTGAATGAGAAGGTGCGTTCCTAACCTATTAAGAGTTGGTTAATTTTGCCAAAGTTCGAGAAAAGCTTAGGTTGGGGGGAGAGGATAGTTGTACATACTATATCCAGAAGCTAATCTCATTAACACTTAGCTCATTATGGAAGAGTTTGATCCGGAACCTTGAGAGTAGAGATTCTTTTGATACTTAATTGCATAATCTCCACTCTTTGTACTTTTTGTTTAAGTTTTAGCTTTGACAACTCCTATTGCATTTTGAATCTTCATATCTTTAGTTCACCATGTGAGATGTGTTTTGATATCAATCATGCCACTCAATTATTTTTTGGAGTGATTTGCATGACCTCTTTTATGTATATTATTATGTTTGCTTAGTTTTTATCTCCTCCATTGCTACGGGACTAGCAATGAGTCGGTTGGGGGGTGTGATTACTACCGAAAAGTGCTATTTTGTAGACCTAATTATAAGGGTTTTAAGCACCTTTGAGTAGTAATCATATTCATTTAACCTAATTAATTCATTAAGCTCCTTAGTAATTAGTTCTAACCATTTTTAGTGGCAAGTTTACATGTTTTTCATCAGCTTATGAACCAATTCAAGCATGCCAATTGATGGAGGAGCTACTTGGGCGAGTTAAGCAAGGATTTTGGACGTTTACAGGCTTGAATTTCAAGTGGAAATGCGAGCACAAGCAATGGGAACACCATTTCGCAAGGGGAGGCAATTCACTTGCCAAATGACCAATTTCGCAAGGAGATTTTCCTCATGGTGCAAAATTTGGCCATTTCGCACCATGAAGAAACCACCTTGCGAAATTTCGCAATGTGGCTTTTCACCTTGCAAAATTTGGACCTTTCATCTTCCCTCTTTCGAAATGCCTTTGAAATCCCCTATTTTGAGACGCTGTTGATGATATTCCACTATCGGTTCTCCAAGATATTTTGCTTGACTTTTAGCTTTCTAAATACCTATTTTACCCTTGTAATCAACCAATGAAAAGGTTTCTTTTGTAATAGCTCTTGTAATTTAGCTTTTTATTGTCTTTAAATAGAGGTGAAGAGCCTCAGACACGATCATCTTGTAACCTGTAACTTTATAAGTTATAAGAGCACTTTTGTTCATACGCTTCTTTTCTCTTTTCTTTCTCATTTTCTTAGTAGCCAAACATCCTTGGATGATGAAATCCCCAAGGATGAGAGGCTAAAACCTTTTAGTTTCTTGAAGTAATGGATGCCATGTGAAGCTCTCGTGTCAGGATGGAGATTTCCAAGCCATAAA